>NC_064757.1:5692329-5862329 GCF_011397635.1 Epinephelus fuscoguttatus
ACTATTGGAATGGGCTGCCCTCTCTTCTCATCCCTCTCCCTGCTTCATTTTCTTTTCCTTGCAGGTAACTGTCGACGTTGATCCTTCATGGCCCAGTCCCCTCCTCCTCCCATATGCCATTTGTGTTCACTTTTGCTAAAAAATTAACAACTCACATGGAACTCTAAATGAAGTGGCTGGTGATGATATGGGTTAGGCCGAAATCAAGTTGTCGATTCATATCCTCCTTATTTTCTATTGGGTATATCTGTGGAACTGTTTCTTAGAGGTACGATATGTATGGCACAGGTTACTCATGGTAGCATCCTGATACACCTGAGAATAAAATAACGAGCTGTGACGTACATGTACAAATCCATGTACAGGGCAGTAATGCTGTGAAGGAAAGAAAGATTAGCTGATACTCCTGTCAAGTCTTTAACTGGATATCTTCTACGAAATGTGATTGAAATGTATGGATATGATGTATTTGGTGTCTCAGCATTCTTTGACTTTGAAATTAAGTACTGGGAGAAAACTACTGTGGTCAGATCTGAGAGTCTGAGTCCACTACCTAGTACTGAGTGTACTCAGTTGATGCCTCTTAATCCATCCATTATATATACCTGCTTGTCCTGTGCAGGGATGCACGGGGCTGGAGACTGTCCCAGCTCACACTGGCTGAGGGGAAGGGTACACCCTGGACACATCGCCAGTATACCATAGGGCTGACACATGGAGACAGACAAGTCCACCTGCAGGCAATTGAGTTTCCAGTTCACCTGACCTGCATGTTTTTGGACTGTGGGGAGGGGGTGGGGGGACCCAGTGCAGGCACTTGGAGAAAATTCCAACTCCACACAACTGCCTGTTGGATTCAAACTGAAGATTTGCTTGGTGTGAAGCAACAGCGCTTTCCACTGAGCCACCGTGCCGCCCTACATTCCATTCCTTCTGGTCAAAAGATGTGTGGAAGATCATTCGTTTGTCAACAGGACAATAAGCCTGCACATGCATGGACACTTGCAGTCCCAGGAATATGGAACGCTGACTTGGGTAACTTATCAGTTACTTTGACCACAGCCCCATTGAATATTTCTTTAAAAATGAAAAGCCAAATTATGGAGAACATCATTAGACAGACTCGTTTAGGGCATTCGGTAAAAAACGTGCTGGAATAATACAAACTCCGAAGTTCTGCAAACATGTAGAATTGATGGGGTGTATGATAATGGAAGAAAAAATAAAAATACTAATATTTAATGAACCTTTCTGTCATAAGTGAAAATAGGTCATACAGTTTTAAATGTCCTCCGGCTAATAGTTTTTTGTTTGTTTGTTTGTTTTTAATTTGCAATGAAACATGGATTTGGTGGAGGACTTGGATTGTATGTCATCTAGAGACACTAAAAACGTGTGCATGTCTAATATAAACCAGGTTACATTCAGGATTCGAGTATGTAATATTTGACAGGTAACACATCTTAGTCTGGGTCCAATTTCATCTCCTTGATAAAACAAATGGCTCTAAAATTGTGTAGGCTAATTTATGGGATTTGGTAGCATCAGCTAACACAGCTTTTAACTGTGTGAGCTGATACTTACTGGGGCTTAAAAAAAAAGAATAGATATTTTATGGGCAGAAACAAACTCAGGAAAGTAGACCTAATCAGTGCCAGCTACCTTTGTTGGCAAAATTCAAATAGACATTTTGTTTTCACTTATTAGTGAATTTAAATATAATCAAAAATGAAGTAATCAACAGGTCTTGGTGCAGAAAAAATGCATTTAGGATGATCTTCTCCTCATCTTTTGAGTTTCTGTATTCTACCTGGTCTTGATTTAAAAAAACAAAAAAAAACACCTTTAAGTCTTTGACTCAAGACATTTTGTGAAAAACTTGCTTATGAATGTGAAGATGAATGTGAATTTCAACTCTTCTCCAATACAGGGAGAGGTCAAGTGCATGTGAAGTCCCTTTAAAACAGACTGGATCACACACAAAGTGCTACCACAGCTCCTTCAAAGATAGAATTAAAGGGAAACTTTGATATTTTTAACCTGGACCCTATTTTCCCCTGTTTTGGATCTAAGTGACTCATACCCCTTTTCCACTAAAGTTAGGGCATGTACGCAGGCTTTTTAAACATGGGCCAATTTGCTAAAAATAGGCTGTAGACTCTTCTGCCATTGCTAGTAGACAGATGAATATGCCTCTCTGTGCATATTTTTATTTTACTGGTGTGTCACGATTAATGTTACTGACAAGCTATTAATTAGTAGAAAGCAGCATGGAGGCATGTGAGACCTTTATGGTGGTTACTTCCGTTTATATATCTCTTACTTACGCATTCTCTCTTTCAAACTCAGTGCAGACTAATTTGGATCAATGTTTGATTGCTGCAGAGACCACCGGTATTTTGTGGTGGCGTGTTATTGCATCTTTCCAGTTAATGGGGGTGGGAATCACCAGAGGCCCCATGATTCGATGTTATTATGATACGTAAGTCATGATACAATATTATTGTGATAGTAAACATGCTGCAGTATGCTGAGTTTTGTGATTAAAGTAAATGTTAATAATAACAATATTTTTAACTGTAAGTTATGTCCCCAAAGAAAAACTTTGTCAACATCTGCATTATCCAGTAAGATAAAGTTTTTAGTCTGTTCATCTCACTTCAGTAATTTTTATTGCAGCAAAATGTTTGTAACAGACTTAGAAAGCAATTGATTATATTATTCTCGAGAGCTAACAAAAGTTTGATTTGTATTTGTTGAATATTAATCATTTATGTAATAAAAAATTGATAGTTGGAGTCCGTTTAACAATACCGTATTGCCACACAAAAAAAATCACACTATGGCGTATCAGATTGTTGCTCTAAGTTTATCAGTGTAAGTACAGAAAGTGTAGCTTAGTGTTGTCTAAAAAGAACGTGACTTCTCCTTTAGTGCAGTTCAGTTACATACACTAACGAACAGACTGGATCACTGAAAGACAAAGAAAATTCAATTCAATTTTCAATTCAATTTTATTTATAAAGCCCAATATCACAAATCACAATTTGCCTCACAGGGCTTTACAGCATACGACATCCCTCTGTCCTTATGACCCTCGCAGCGGATAAGGAAAAACTCCCCAAAAAAAAACATTTTACTTATCTGTAGTGTCCTGTCTAAGATCTTGTCACACACTTCTAATAATCGTCTGAGCCTGTCAGCGGCAAAAACAAGCACTTTAGGGATGCGTGATAACATCGACACGTCATCGGTATTGGCTGATACTGGCTGTAAAATGAAATATCGAAATCGGCTGATGTGCTTTTTTTTATTTTGCATACATTGAAAAGCATTTTATTTTATGTCTCTATCTGCTGGTGGGCCATCATGATAAGAGTATGCATGCATAATACGATGTTAATTCCACTGCAGAAGAGACTTGATCACTAAAATTAGGTTGGAGAAAAAAAAGTGGATATATCGATATCTGTATTGGGTATCAATCAAATAAGTTGGTATGTATCTGCATATCGGATAAAGGCAAACAATCCAGTATCATTCCTTCCTTCTTTAAATTAAGTCAATTGATGGTGCACAGTTTCCACAGGGATTACATTAAAGCCTGTTTTGCTACTGCTGCGGCGGCTTGAGCGATCTTGCCCAGTACTGGACCAATTTTAAAAACGGTTCATTAGTCATGTAGACCCCAAAGCATGAAAAAGTAGGGTCCAAATTAAAAAATACCAAAGTGTCTTTAAGTCTTGCAATTTCCCAAACTCTCATTTACATGATTTGATGTCTTGTCTGTGCTTCCGTTAATGTTTTTATTGAACGTAAGAGCCATTTCCTGACCAGAACCTGCTGTGTGCATTGACAAACAGCATCCCAAAAGTTCTGTTTTCAGTGTTGAGGTTAGAGCCCTGTATCAATTAATGTCAACAAACCCAATGCTTGACCAGATAACACACCATATCTAGTATGTAAATCAGGCTTCTTCAGAGTTGTTTTAAGTGTATTTTTTCACTTAATGGAGCTAGGCAAGCAGTTTCATCTGCCTCCAGTCTTTGTTAAACCTGGCTTAACATATTCCAGACCAGACCTTGAGTGCACAGAGCTGAAATAGATATTGATCTTCTCATGTGAGCGTGGGCTTAGTGGCAAACAAGTGCATTTCCTGAACTGTCAGCGATGCTTAAATGTTCAGTTTTTCTTTGCAGTTACTTGCGAATGCTTTCAAAATAAATCCACTGTATTTACTAAACTTTTAAAAAATCTGATGGATGATCTAACTCGCTCACCAAAGTCTAATCAGAAGAATCAAAGGATGGGCTCACATTCCAGATGTTGATGTATATACTTGTGTATTTGTATCCGACACAAATTCAAACATTTTGTCACAATTGCACTGTCAGCTTTCCAAAATCCTTCATGGTTCAGCTGCACTGTCTTGTGGACATTGTGCTCTAAAACATTTGTCAAAGCCTTCTCACCATGAACCATACTTTGCTCTTAATTTCATATTGCCTCAATTTTATGACTTTTATTTTCGCATTTGTTTAGCTGTTCTCTGTTTTCACACAACTTTTGCTACTCAACCTCATGGATCTTGTGAAAGGCATTTGCTTTATTACAGATAGCCTCCCTCTGATATTGTATGTAGCAAAGGGCTGGGAGTGATCAGTCAGTGATTGTGGGAGAAGAGGTGACCAAGGGGTTTATGCATCAGAAAGTCACCTCAAATTGCAGAGTGAATATGAGAGATTATATATGTTATCTAAATAAAGGGACCTCTAGTCTGTGTACTTTCTTTGACCCTAGAAAATAAACCAAGAGCTTGGAAGTGCCTAATCATACAACTGATTTTAAGTTTTATTTGAAGGTTGTGAACACGTCCTTGTCCTTTGTGAAGACTCAGGTTTAGCTCATGCTAATTTATTGATTTTATGATGTCATAGGCTCAATCCCATTTCTTGTTTTTACTCCTTCCCCTAGTTTTTGAGTGCCCCTTTGCCCCTCTGAACAGTTATAAGGGGAATTGGTTGAAATCTTCACTTATGAAATGGGACACCCCCCCCCCCCCCCCAAAGACTTTGGTATGTCATCAGAAATGTTAATCGTCATGGTGTTTAGGCAAATATAATGACATTTTTTTTCTGATGGAGACAGAAAAATATGGATGTTCAACGGTTTGTTCACTTCCCCTGCCAGTCTGCACTATTATTAGAGGAGCAGTAACAAGTGCAGCAACTTCACTGCAAGACTTTAAAATTCAGGCGTCATTTTAAGTGTAGATAAGGTTACTTTGGAAATGTAATGGTTACAGACTACCAGTTACCCTGTTTAAAATGTAACAAGTATTGTAACTATTTAGATTAATTAAATTAACACATGTTTTAAGCAGGGCAATAAGCTTAACAAATTCCGAAAATAGCCCTTGTCCAAAAGAAGACATTCTTACATGGCAAAAATGATGCAAAGCAACAGAATGAATCTTTTATTCTACATACAAACTTTTTTACCAAACAGAATATATTCCCATGTGATCCCTTTGTAATCACTGACATTTTGATTAGTAACTGTAATTAAATTACATATTTTTCTAAGTAACTGATAACAATAACATTTATTGTAATTAGTTACTTGTAACTAGTTAGATGTTTGAGTCAATACTGTATTTTCCAGTTTTACTGGCAACATAATAACCAGTTGGACACATTAATAACATTGTGGAATACAAATCAACTAGGCTGTAGTTTTCTGAGAATAATTCCACCATGACAATAGCCACTCTCACCCTGGCACAAGATGCAATGTGTTTCCTACCACTCCAGACTTATGTTTTTATTTGTTGTTTTTTTATCACTCACTAAATCCCAGTGGATGCAGTTAGAATTTTTAAAAAGTCTGTACATATTGACCATTTATTTAATCACAGATATAGAACACATGATCAGTGATTGCATATTCGCCAATGTTGCTGTAAAGCAGTAAGTTCAATGCAGTTTATGTTATTACTGTGTGATAAGTAATTTTAAGTATGTACACTTCAATGAGGAAGGTCAAACATTTGTGAAGTGAACATTTCAAACAGTACTGACACATGTTCATTTTAAAGTGTCAACAAGCAGAACACTGGTCTGAGAACAGTAAGGACATTTATTTTCAAAATGCTGCAGCAGTACATCTGAATCCAAGTAAGTGACAGAAGGAAAGGTTCACGGGAGGTATGCTGAGTGTCTGATATACACTTAACGGAGAGGCAAAGTCCCTCCCTATCCAGTGTCCCCGATAAGACCATATTTTGGAAAAAAACATGCACAGTAGTCAACAGTGAGAGACAAAAACTAGTTTTGACCTTGTTTAAATTGTGAATTACATACACTCATGATGTTTGCCACTTTAAAAGATTTAAACTGAAAATATTTAAAAGGGTTGTCTAAGTACTACTAGTTTTGTTTGGAACCGCTCAGTGAACTACATCTTTCGTGTCACATATTATATGTTACCAACACCAGTAATGTTAGCTAACATTCATTGCTTGCTAGCTAGCTAGGTGACTTAGCTCTGTTTTATACACAAATGGAACCTGATGTGTTTTATCCAGCAACTTGTCTTTATATCAGCAGGGAAACAAAAGAATGAGCGACCGTTGCTTATGTGAGTACATCCCGCGTGTCACTTAAGCAAATTCTGGATGTATAGTCTTCTAGTTGTGTAATAACACAATCTTTCACTTCAAAAGTTTAATGACAAACTGCAACTTTCTTGACTTACAAATTGATCTTTTAAATTGACAGACATCAGGTGTCAAATTATTTGTCTCTCGCTGCATATTCTTTCCAAAAAGAGTGGTCCCATAGTGGTTCGCTGGAAGGGGAGGGACTTCACCTCTCTACTCAACACAGACCACAAATATGTTAAATTATCCAGATGAACATTTCACACAATAAAGGATTTAAACCTATGAGCCAAATGAAGTGACAGAATACAAACTTGAATTATCTTTTTTTTTTTAACTTCTAGAGTACACTGAAGTGACCGTGTGGCAACTGGGAGTGAAATAGTGTCATACAATGCCAACTCCAGAAGTCCCTCCACCAGATTAGACCACTTACACACAAAGTTTAAACAACCAGCAACAGGCCAGTAAGAACTGACTGATTTTTCAAATCAGTTTTTACATAAACTAAGCACAAAAAGTAAGGAAATTTGTGTTTAGTAGATTATTTCTTTGTTGTAAAAATGCTTCTTGGCAATAGATCTTATACCATTGGAAAGCCTGTTTATTTCCCTTTTCAGTGGTGCCACATTTGTAAAGAACATGCATTTGTAGGATGAGCAGCAGAGCTGAAAATGTGGGCTGTGCCCATGAAAAATTTGCCACAGCAGTGTGTGACCAGGCTGGTGACCAGCATGAGGAGGAGGTACCAGGCTGTTGTGGCTGTGTATGGTTCCTCCACATGCTACTGAGGCTCATGTTTGTTAAATGAATAAATTGTTAAATTGCCACTATGTCTGGTTTCTTCAGACTTCAGTCATCCAGATTGGCAAATTTTTCATGGGTGCAACCCACATACTCAGCTCTGTTACTCATCCCACAAATGCATATTCTGTACAAATGTGGCACCATTTAAAAGGGAAATAAACAGGCTTCCCAATGGTATAAGATGTATTGCCAAGAAGCATTATTACAACAAAGAAATAATCTGCCACACAAATTTCCTTGCTTTTTGTGCTTAGTTTATTTAGTGAGTTCAAATTAGATAATTTCCAACATAAAACAAAAAATATCAACAAACAATAATGCCAGAACAGCCACAAGAAAGAAAAAATGATGAAAAACAAAACTGGGGAACATCAAAGTACATAACAAAGTACATTACAATGACACTAAGTATCCCTCCTCGTTCATAGTCCTCTGTGCCATAATCCTTGGATAATTTCCCCCTCTGTTTCAAAAATAATCCCGTCCACTTTAATATTACAAAACATCTCTGTGCACACTACAATGCAAAAATGACGCCAAGCCAGCGGCGTGAATACAGACAGTGCAGGCAGTACAATTGCACTGGGGCCCCTAGGGTGGAGTGGCCCATAGAAAGAACCGGTCCTTGTAAGTGATTCAGATTGCCAGCTTGAAAATATACCTGTTTTCAAAGATAAATGATAACAAAAAGAATATTAGTAACTTAAATAAGTTAAACAGTGCCATTTGCTATATATGTCCTAATAAAGGCAAACCCTCCGTCATGGTTCTTTTTTTCTTTACATTTTTTTAAATATGCTTTTTGTAAATAAGCTATAAAATCTATATATGTACTATAAAAAACTATTCAATTAAATGATTAAGTTCTTACTTTCTTTGGTATTTTTTTCAGGTATGCAGTGATGATTGCTGGCTGGGTAATATGTATGTTGATGTAGTCCAGTGTCAAGTCTCTATTTGTGTCAAGATACAGATAGAGACTTGTGTCAGTGCACGCTATCATGCATGATAGCGTGCACTGGGGCCTGTCATAACTTTCTTACGCCACTGTGCCAAACACTTGCAGGTGTTAGCTGCCTTCAACAGTCTACCTTGTCGCAAGGTAATTATAGCTCCATTTCCATCAAGCAGTCTGGTACAGTTCAGGTCAGTTGGGTATGCATTTTGTTCTGTCTCCACTGTGAAGAATTGTGGATGGTACCAATGGAACCGTTCTTTACCGCATTTTTGGCCCCTCCTCTGTTGGGGTACCTAGCGCACAGATCTGGTACTAAAAGGTGCAGCTAGAAACACTGCAGTCACTTTTGCTTAGGGCTGAGTTTTGGCTGGTTTTGAAACTTATGTAACCTCTGTTCATACCATGGAGTTTTACATATATTAGTTAACTATAACTATAAAATGAAATGATGTTTTGCTGCCTCTCGCAGCAGCTGTAGACTAAGAAAAAATAACTTAATTCACTAGACCGACTGCCAGCAACTTTAAAGGTTGAACATTTATTTGTCATGTTACTCAATGCATGAGTTGATGATATGAATCCATCAGTACACCTTAAATTTCATTATGACAACTCTGACCATTCCATTTGATTTTATTGTCTCTCTTGGATGACATATTCTAATCTTTACTTGGTGAAAAAAAAGTATTGGCGAGCATTGTTCCTGGGGGCTACAACAATACTAAACCTTTATGCTTGCCTGAGAAGAACTAAATGCACAAACCTGCTATTTTTAAATATCCCACCAAGAGAGACTCTCACTGCAGCCTGTTCTGTTTTGTTCTGAAAGTGAACAATAAATGAGGTGCAGACTTCCAGCTGTGTCACTGCTGATGAGGAAATACAGTGAGAGCTGGATGGAGCAGTGAATGATAACAACCCCGCCTACATTTAAGAGTACTGTTTGCAGTGGAAATACTTAACGGTCCTAGGGTCTAGGTATCATGTCAGAGGGGTTAGTTTTGGTTCCAAAGTTACAATACCAAAAGTGTTTGTTAAAGATGGGGCTATAGTGTACAGGCTAACGTTCCTTCTTCCAAAACACCTACTGGAGCTCTCATCACCGTTGACTTTCATTCAATTTTACGCCAAAGTAGCTCACTCAAAGATGCGAGTTATGCACTTGACATGCAAAAGTTTTTCTTCTACCTTTCATTGACAACAATCCCACTCTGGAAAGTGTCCCATCTGCTGGTTTGACTGGGCATGATCCAAAACCACCATTTCTGGCGGACTTTAAACCATGGATGCTGAGGTGGAGCAAAAACGCTGGGTACAGTTTGTACGTGAAGTGAAGTAGCGTTACTAAGTTTAAGTTTAAAGTAGTCGTTAGATCAAGCAGTGCTAAGAAAACGTTAGCAAACTGGTAGTCTGCCATTGTTGTTTCTAGTGTATGCTCAATGCACAAATCAAGAATGGGCATGCAAATACTCCATTTTACATGTTCAAACTGATAAACAGTAACCAGAGTTTTGAAAAATCTGTACCTTAGAAGACGTCATGTTAGCTCTACATATTTAGACAAACCTCAGTAACTCATTCGATTCCTTTGGCTTTCAGTTCATCTCGAACCCGGCTGAGATAATCAGGATCTGGGTATCCATAGCTGCAAATACAATAACATAAATCCAGTCACTTCATATGGACAGTTTTTCAGTCAGGTGAACATCCTATGAGTTATAGTAGTGTGCATTGGCCCTGTTGTGTGTTCCCTGTGAAATTATATCAGACTTATGTAGTAATGATTACACTTAGGTCACATAAATAATTATTCTTGCCATAAATACAAAGATGTAAAAAAAGCACTGAATACACACCAGTTCATTGTACAGTGCACAAAATATTTTTTTGTCATTACATGATAGGCACAAATTTGGGCGGCAGGTGCATTAGGTAATAATGTGATACCCATTAATTCAATGTAATGTTACCAAATAAGAGTTCTTACTGAGTAGGTCCTCCATGTGTTGAGGTTTTGTGGTGAATATCATTCCATGTGACCACATTGTTCCTGCCACTGGTGGTGGAGCGACCAACAGTGAAGATGAGTCTCTGATCGAAGGCTCGCTTCAGCAGTTTCAGGATCCTTCTGCCCTCAGGGGAGTCTGGAAGGTAGGCTGTACGGGACACACCTTCATACGGCTGACCAGGGTTGGGATGCTCCTCCTGCAGACACACAGTAGAGGTCTCTCTGCTTAATCATGTTTTGTCAAGATGAAAGTTGTAATGGGCTTTCAAGTAACTGGGAATCAACAGTAGCTTTATTGTGACCAATTATTTATTGTATTTGAGGAAAACATGATCTCCACATGATGAAAATACAGCCTGTTTATAATGTATGTGCTGAGATGGGAGCCAAGGCCTGCATGCTTTGCTGGGTTCCTTCTGCAGATGGAATTTAAATAGAGGAATTTGGCGTCTGGCCAAATTTAAAGATATGGGCTAATATGAAGCTTTTCCTTATTAAAATGTCTTAAAAAGACTAAACCAATGTTACATATTTTGTTGAGTTGTGTACTTACATTATTCCATATGTTTCTGACAATTTTCAAACCCAAAGAAATACGTTATTTTAATTAAGAACACGCTCCATGTCATTTCATCGCTGTTATCTGTCAGTGGTGCCATATCCCCTTTGCACATGCATCAGGGTTGAGGTTGTCTGCAAGAAGCTCTCATAGATTGACGTTTTATCTAGTTTTGAGGCACATTTTTATGATACACTTCTCAGATCTTGGTCATTTTTAAAAATATGTTTTAACCTGATAAAGGATTTTAAGTCATCAAACATCTGGATCTTTAGATACTGGAGAAAAAAAGGTGAGATTAGGAGGTGGTGGGCTAGCAGTCCCTCTGCAATGAGCAGAACAGCATGAGAGAAACACTGATTTTTCACTTGAAAGTGATTTATTCAGTATTTTTACAGATTTTAATCACCCGGTCTTTTTGTTTTGGAAAGAAAGAGACCTCTGCAGATAATTCAATTCCAATGAAAAACCTCCTGAACAATAAACACTGAAAGAATCAGGAACCAGTGAAACCAGGAGAAACTGACAGCAGTGATGGCAGTGCTCCACCTTTTGTTATTGTTTTGATTGACAGATGCCTAGCAGCAGAAAACTGCATATTGTACATTTAAGACTATTGTAAATTTGATGGTAAATAACTCATTTGTTGATTGTCTCTGTTCTTAGTTCATTCTAGCCTTTTTAATATTGTTATCTGCCTTTTAGTGTTGTGTTACCTCTGCCTGATCTGTATAGCTTTTTTCTACAGCTTTTTCTGTTGCCCCCTTGCTCAGGTCTCCCTTGAAAAAGAAGTTTCCAATCTGGTAGAAGTGGAAACATTTAGCGAGAACATTTGAGGATTTTGTGTCTTTATTAACATTCTGTTTGCTACCTGAAAGTGTGCTCATCTCAAACAAATTCATTACGAATAAAAACAAACAAGAAGCTTAGTAGCACAGCATTACCAAATATTCTGTCTTGCTGTTAGAAGACTTTTATTCAGCTTCTATTGATCTTACATGTATGTACCATCCCAATTAAAGTAGCTACAGGTTGGACTACTATAACTTATTTCATGTCCTACTCTGTCATTACGGATACACTTGTAAAACTAGATGTGAGAACTTTTTGTTGTAGAGATTGTAATCCACAGTGATTAAGGCCATGGAAGCAGACAAAAGATTTGCAAACTTGCATTCAAATAAACACAAGAAGTTTGTGCTCTAGAGAAAGGATCAGCACTCAGTGAATAACCTCCTAAGCCCTATGATAAGCTATTATGGCAAGGCTTAACTATACAGACCAGTGAGCAGTGATAACTAACATGTCTTTAGGGTCATCTGGTGGGAACCTCCTTTCACCAGTGTTTTGTCTAGTTGGTCCCACGACACCTCCAGGAGGCTAGACAGTGATCTCTGGTGTCCCAGAGACACTCCCCCAATGCCAGGTCTCACTGCTCCCCGCACCAACCCAATAACTTCCTTTACCTTACTTACACATGGCTTTCTCAGCCCAAACAGCACCGCCACCTTCAACCAAACCCAGGCTCCGTACATGCAAGCTCCAGGTAGAAGCAGAGCTGATATTACCTTTCCTAGCACATTCACCATGCTCTATTTCACACGCTAAATAGCATAACTACAATATAAGCTAAAGTTAAAGGAGATAAATAAACTTACAGGATCAGCAAACACACTCACCTTGCAACATGGTCTCAAACAAAATGGATTCAAATAGGCCACTCCCTCACTTAAATAACCTTCCTCTTCCTGGATTTCCTTCCTGGAGAGGAAGTGGATCTCTCCACCTGATCTCAAGGAGTTATGTACCCTGCTTAGTAGTTCCCCCTGCTGGCCCCCAACTGACATTATTTCTTCGCTTCAAGATCCATTGACTACATCTAACTGCTTCATCTGACATTTCCTTCACTGTCTTCCTCAAACTCTGTCCCCGCACTCCGAGTTCTCCCAGGAGCGAGACAGCTGATATTGCTATGAATCCCCTACACCCCATTTCCACTGGACAAATCCTAGTTTTCCATCCTCTCTGCTCAGCTTCTGCTCCTAAGTCTGCATATCTAAGCTTTTTCCTTTCATAGGCTTCTTGCACTGAGTCTTCCCAAGGAACTGTCAGCTCAATGAAATAAACTATCCGTTGACTCACTGACCACAACACTATGTCAGGCATCTGCTTGGTACAAACTATTTCCTGGGGAACAACAAGCTTTCCCCCTAAATCTACTTGCATTTCCCAATCACAAGCACCTTCTAGGTGGCCACACCCTTGCCTCCTTACTAACTTATCCCTTCTGTATTTCTCTCCCTCACGGACAAACTGAATTACTAAACTCCTATTTTTAACACCTTCTGAATTCACCTGTCTTCGTTTCCCTTCGATGCCTGCAGCTAAACATTTCATCACCTGGTTATGTCGCCATGTATATCGGCCTTGTGACAAGCTAACTTTACAGCCTTACAAAATATGCTTTAAGGTTGCGGTACCTGAACACACTGGGCATGATGGGTCCTCATTTACCCACAGTTTTAGGTTCTGGGGGGTTGGCAGCACATCATATGTAGCCCCTACCAGGAATGTAATGCAATTCTCCTCCATACTCCAAAGGTCCCTCCAACTAAGCTTCCTCTTCTCCACTGTCCCTGTTTAGCCTGGGCCACTACCTTTGCACCCCTTACTATCTCCTCCTGTCTACGTATCTGTTCCACGATCAGCTTTCTTTTATCTTTGAGACCTGCTTTATTCTAGGGATCGACCGATATGGGTTTTTTTAGGGCAGATACCAATTATTAGTAGTCAAGGAAACCGATAACCGATATTTAGAACCGATATTCATTTGCAGTAAAAATTACAATTTTGGTGTCAAAATTTAGAATAACACACCTGGGATTAGACTAAAAAAAAACAGTATACTGTTTGTTTGTTTTTATACACTGAAAATCTGTGATAAAAGACCTTAAACTTTTGTAGAATAACACAAACTCTGACGCAAATCTTGGTTGAAATGGTTGGTTGTTTTATTATGTAAAAAACAAAAAGTGCAGAGATCTCTTAAAGTTCACTGAAAATGAAATGGCTCCCTGATTTTTTTTATAAGATCAAAGTAAAAACTGAACTGTACAGTACTGAAATTTGAGTCTCGGCAATAAGTTAAATTATCTAAAAACAAAACGTTCAGGGATGTTCTAGCAGCATTTATAAAAGTTCACTGAAATAAATAAAATAGCTCCCTGAATTTGTATAAAATCAATAAAGTAAACAATGAACTGTAGTACTGAAATTTGAGTCTCAGCTATTAGTCCCAATCCAGTAGCACCAGATTGTAGCACAGATAGCAGAGCTGCTCAGTATGCTCTCCTGTGAGACATTTCCTGTTAAACTCGAATACAAATCTCACTTGAAATGCCTTTAAGCAATATGTTAAATTACCTAAAGACAAAAAGTGCAGGGACATTCTAGCAGCATTTATAAAAGATCACTGAAATAAATAAAATAGCTCCCTGAATTTGTATAAAATCAATAAAGTAAAAATTGAACTGTATTGTACAGTTCTGAAATTTGAGTCTCAGTTAGTAGGCCCAATCCAATATCACCAGATTGTGGTGCAGAAAGCAGAGCTGCTCAGCATGCTCTCCTGTGAGACGGCTTCTGTTCTTCTCATAAATTGCAGAGACTTCACTGAAGACACACTCGCTCGGAACAGAAGAGGGTGGTGAGCAAAGAAACTTTCTTGCTTGTGTGGTAAGTAGCTTGAAGCGGCCTTCATTTTGTTTCCACTACTGGAGTGGATCCTCCTTACGCCTGTCAATCACTGGCTCCTTGAGGTACAGTTGTAACTCATCATCAAGGCTGACCTTGGCCAACGGCTCACCAGTGTGGGGTCCTGGCAGAGAACTGAACATCTCATCAATACGGTGAATACAGGATGTCTCTTCGTCTTCTCTCCGTTGCCTT
Source organism: Epinephelus fuscoguttatus (assembly GCF_011397635.1). Lineage (NCBI taxonomy): Eukaryota > Metazoa > Chordata > Actinopteri > Perciformes > Serranidae > Epinephelus > Epinephelus fuscoguttatus. Next base: position 5,707,271 of record NC_064757.1, read on the forward strand.
TTGGTGGTTCTCCTGTCACTTTCATGGGTCCCACTCTCTTCGGCAGCAGCTTCCTCTTCGTCACTTACCACTTCTGCAGCAGTCACCTCCATAATGGCTTCCTCTGTAGCAGCATGTTCTTGTTGACTGCTCTGTTTTGCCGCACTTTCCACATCCTCATTCAGCCATTCTTTGGCCTTGGACAACGTAATGTCAGAGGAGAATGCATGATTCTTGTAACAAGGATCTAGGAGACATGCCAGCACCACAGATTTCATGTCTTCTAATTTTGAGAAGCATTTGATCAAGCTCTCCCTCATGGCTTGCATGAGTGTTCCGATGCCTTGTGTCGAGGGCCCACCATCTTGAAGTAGCATCTTCAGCACGGCCAGACAGGGAATAATGCAGGATGCTGATGCACTGTTAGAGCTTACCTCTAGTGTCACTTCCTCTATTGGGATGAGAGTCTCGACCAAATTGGACACAATGTCCCACTGGTAAGCAATAGGATATGCAAATCCTCCATGCTCACCAGCGTAGATGTTAAGAGCATGCTTTTGCTCCAGCGCTCTTTGCAGCATGTGGAGCGTTGAGTTCCATCTTGTTGGAACAGCCTGGACTAGGTTGTATTGTGGCAGGCCAAGGTTCTTCTGAATGTCCTTCAAACGTTGCTTGGCAAGAATCGAGTGGTGGAAATGGGTGGCACACTTCTTGATGATTGCAATGATATCTGTAACTGCCCTTTGACTTGACAGACCATCATTCACCACGAGTTGCAAAGAGTGCGCTGTGCAGCTGAGATCTGGAAGTTCAGCGAGCCTCATTCCTTTCACCATATTTGCTCCGCTGTCTCGAGGCACAAGTGTGACACGGTCTTTGTTTATGTTCCAATCATGAAGCATGCCTAGGAATGTCTGTCTGATGTATTCCCCCCGTGTGGGATCAATGCATTACCTTTGTGTTCAAAACAACCTGCTTTCTGTTCCATTCATTGTCAGTGAAGTGACATGTGAGGCTCTGTGGATCCAGACCAGCAGTCTGTAGTGAAAGAGGGTGCATGGCCAGCATTCCCTGGTTGGATCAGGGCTTTTACCTTCTCAACTACCTCTTGGTGAACTTCTGGGAGCATTTCAGTGCAGTAGTACTTCTCACTTTTCAGTGAGTATTGTGGTGCTGCTGCTCCCATGAGGCGCTTAAAACCAACATCAGAGACAACTGTGAATGGCTGGTTGTCAGTGATTATCATTTCTGTTATTAGTTTGTCAATCAGTTTGGATCGTTGATCTGAATTTGTCCACATTCTTTGTTTTTGAAACAGGTCTTGTACTACAGACTGAGATAAAGTTGTTGTCCCTGCCTGAGATGAAGTTGTTGTCCCCAGCTGTGACTGTGCAGTTGCATACAAGTCACTGTGGTGGATCCTAAGACGGGACCACAGGTTTGAAGTATTAAAACATTTTTGCCCTTGTTCCTCTTCCCATGCTGACATTTTCTTTGCAGGTATTACACACTGCCTTTCCTGGGGTTTGTTCCTCCTCTTTGATCCATCCATCTGTAATGAGGATTTAGAAAAAGACAGACATAAAGAAAGAGTGAGTTAAAAAGCAAAAATGTATATACAATATAAATATACTTAATTTATTATAGCAAAACAGCTTTGGAAAGTCTCTAGTTGGTTTCAATTCTTTAAATACAGTAGTGGAAAGAAACATTTACTTAAGTACTTTACTAAAGGATCATTTTTAAGGTACTTGTACTTTATTTTTCCATTTGATGCTACTTCACTTCCACTCCACTATATTTAATAGAGAATTGTTTTACTTACTTTCTACTCTTATGATATATGAATAACAGTTAATTAATGATGTCTTATGTTCTCTCTCAGGTAAATCTGATCCAGCCTGATTAAGTGCAAACCAATAAAGAGGGTGGCAGGAACAGGAACCTTGGCTCACTTCATTTATTGATAGCTTTAGTAGTTATTACTTTTCAGATTATTATTATTATTTATTTATTTATTTATTTTTTTTTTTTTTTACATCAAATAGCATAATTAGTTTATAAATAAAGATTAAATTTTCAGTGGTTACCAGACTTATTTTTATTAAAGTAATTTGTAATTACATGTATTTAATATACCAGTCACATTTCATTTTTTCAGCAAAATGAGTACTTTTACTTTAATGCCAAGTAAATTTAATTGACATTCTTCTATACTTTTTAAATGCATGTCTAAATGAACTAATGAAGCCTACAAAACAACTTCACATCAGTTGCTGAAGGTAGCGTGCATGTACACAGACACACGCGCGCACGCATACACACACACACACACACACACACACACACACACACACAGTCCATGTCAACATAGTTTCTAGTCTTTAAAACTTCAGCATAGAGGATTTCTTATTGCAACTTCGACATTTTCTGTTGCCTTACCTTCAAACATCACACTGCTGCTTCACGGAGCAGTCCTCTCTCTCCTCCTCTCTCTCTGTGCCGCTACCTTCAGTGTTGATTGGCTGTCACTCACTTGTGCTGTGTAGCCAATCAGTGGAGGCTGTAGGCGGGACATTTGTTACACAGCACAGAGTGGAGACTTCTGGCAGACAGGCAGAGAGAGATGGCTGCATGAGAGCCAAAGGAGCGTATTTTAATTAAAATAAACATATTTTATCGGCTATCGGTGGAAAAAACGGCCGATGCTGATTATCATAAAAATGCTGAATATCGGCAGTGCCGATTATTGGTCGATCCCTACTTTATTCCATACCGGTTTGCCTGAGCCAAGCCCCAGGCCTCCCTGGCCAAACTGAACATTACCTACAATCTCTGCATGCCTAAGAGCTGCCTCTGCCTCCTGAACTGCCGATCTTGGGTTCCACTTCCTCCCCTTGGTTGGATTTGGAACCACACTCCTAACTACCACGTCCTTACTCCCAGATAACAAGATCTCTGTCCTGACCTTGGTACATTTAAATTCCTCTGTTAAACTAGATACTGGCAGCTGAAGTATCCCTTTTCCATACAATGCAACACTACTTAGGCACCTAGGAGCACCCAACCACTTCCTAATATAGGAGCTAACTGACCTTTCAATTCTCTCCACAATGGATATTGGAATTTCATAAATTGACAATGGCCACATTAACCTAGGATATAGCCCAAATTGCAAACACCACAACTTCAACTTTCCTGGAAGTTCTGATTTATCTATTCTATCCAATCCTTCTGCCACATCTTTTCTAAATTTCACCACCTGTTCCTTATCATTCAACTCTACATTGTACCACCTACCTCCGCTATTTACTGACTTTTCCCTAATTGTTGGGATTTCCTCATCATCTATGACAAACGTCCTATCACTGAACTTCCCTCTACGTATCGAGATGCTTCTACACTTACTAGGCTTGATCTTCATGCTGGCCCACTTGAGGTTCTTATTTACCTTCTCTAGTAGCCTTTTTGTACATGGCATTGTTGTGGTCACCAGTGTCATGTCATCCATGTAAGCCCTAACTGGTGGAAGATGCAACCCGTTCTGCCATCTCTATCCACCTACCACCCACTTAGAAGCCCTGATGATTACTTCCATCACCATAGTAAATGCTAATGGAGAAATTGTACACCCTGCCATAATGACTATTTCTAGCCTCTGCCAACCTGTTGTGAAACCTGCCGTACTTAGACACAACCTAATATCCTGAAAGTATGCTTGCACTAAAATGACAACTACCTGAGGCACTCTGAATCTAATTGAGGCTATGCGGTACTGAACCAAACGCATTTGCAAGATCTAAAAATATTACATGCAGGTCCCTTTTGTTAATCTTCGCTGCCTGAATCTGGTGACAGATCATGCTAGTATGCTCTAAACACCCTGAAAAACCTGGTATTCCTGCCTTCTGCACCATGGTATCTATTAAGCCATTCCTTTCTAAGTAGCTAGCTAATCTCTGCACAACTACACTAAAGAAAATCTTCCCCTCTACATTCAAAAGAGAAATCATCTGGAACTGGCTAAGGTCCACAGACTCCTTCTCCTTAGGAATGAGGACACCCCCTGCCCTATGCCATGCTCTTGGTATATGCTCTTGCAGAAAAATCTTTCAGTTAATATTTGGCAAAGTCAGCAACTCCCCCTACTGGTCACACAGAGAATCAATACATAAAACCTCAAAGAACAGCCTGGCATGTTTACCCATTTATGGTTTTTAATCTGAAATGGTAGCAAATTCAGCTACAAGAGTAGCCTGGGGTTGATTTACACTTAATACTCAAAGTGATATAGTACTAAGTGGGATACCAAATGTCATCTAGGCCAACTAAAAGTAACAAAATAAACCATTTACTGTAAACACAATCTGCTTTATTATTTTTTGTTTTAAATAAACTGCAACACAGAGGGGACAGTGGGCACAGTGGATGGAGTGAAGGCTGGAGATGGACCTAAAATGAAAAACAACAACAAAAGCTAGTCGTGTTAGATGTCACATTACACTTGAAATGATGCTGCTTATTTTCTAAACAAAAATAGTACAGCTATAGCTTGAAATAAGAAAACAATCTGCCAGTGGAATAACTGAAAATTGCTTGAGAAGTTTTGAAATAATATGCATTTGTCAGAAAAACATGTCCCTTTTCGTATGATTATGTCTTATATTGAAAATTATTCATCTCAGAATGTTCTACACTGAGCAATTACAAAGGCTGTTTTTGTTACCAGTACAACTGAGGTTGCAGCAGACATAGAGGAGACAGTGGGCACAGTGGATGGAGCAGAGGATGGAGATGGACCTAAGATGAAAAACATGTCCCTTGTCATGTGATTATATCTTATATTAGTATATCTTAATGAGATAATTTGACGAGAAATTAAATATGGTGACAGATTTTCCCTCACCTGATTCATTAGCCTTGGCTGAGCCTGAGGAGGTGGACTGCCCCTGAGCTGAGTCAGTGCCTCCTCCAAAATACTTTAACAGTGCTCCTGGGGAAGTTTCATATAACTTATGAGCATAATAGGGAGTTAATGTAAAAGGAATATGATTATTTATTCACATAAATTACTATGCTCTTAAGTAAACAGTTGCAAACAACATATCTCAAACTATAAGTTAACTAAGTTAATTCATTAATGCAAAAACATACTGCTAGCAAACGTCACCGCGTTTGTAATTAACGTTTGTTAACATTTGCTATCAAACATTATCAAAAACGTTCTGATGCCAAAAAGCGACCCAGAATATATATATGTATGTATATATATATATAAATATATGTGAATCAACTTATTCATACACAAACACAAAAACGTTAGCTTGAATAGTAAGCTATCTAACCTACCGGTTAAAAGAGAAATTTGTCTAGTTTTGTACTGACGTTAGCTAGCTAATTTGCTCTTATAGGCTAATGTAGTTGGAACAATATATCAACAATAATTAGGGACTTTCCTAATTTGAGGAAACTTTTCAAAATCTCCTCGACACCAAACATTACATTACCAAGACATGCAAACATACCTTTATCTTGTCGTTTTTCTCCTCTTCCTTTCTTCCTTTTTCTTTTTTCCGCCCCAACCTGATCTCACAGAAATACGTGAAATGACCACGACCTCTTAACACCGCATTCCGTGGTGGCAGCACGTAATGGGTTGAAATTATGTGCTGCCACCATGAAAACAATGCCAATGTAAAGTCAATTAGGGTCCTCTCCCGTGGTGGACACACGGATTCCCTAATTCAATCACGTCACGTCAACCTCGTTTTCCTCAATGATATCTTTAACATTCCTGTACACACACAAAAACGCGGAAGTGTCCTTGATAACTCAACAATATGACAGGTTAATGTCAAGGCCATAAAATAAAATAAATGTATTTTGCCAGCTTTTGACAGCGTAGAGCTTTAAGAGCATTGTACTGTGGGCAGATGGGGCGCATTCCACTACTGTTTTGTAGCTGCTCTCTGCCGTCTGTGGGCTTAATACCATTTCAGATTGCCATCCGTCTGCCGTAACTGAATCCAAACGCCACTAATAAATACCTAAATAAATAAGAAGATAAAAGCACAGAAGAACCAGAGAGGAAACACCATCACATGGAGCCGTCTGCCCCTGGCAACCCGGCCACCCTGCCCTTCCACCAGGGGAGAGCGGACCCCAAGCCAGCGCCGCTACATATTGCAAAACTCTGTAAAAGTACACCAAAGCATATTTTCGTTTCCAAATATTTATTTGAAAACGAAACCATTCATACAGTCAATATAAAACATTTTGTTAGTAATAAAAAACAAATGTAATCTCAATGTGACTGTGGCTGAACCACTTCCAATGTTCATTCATTCATTCAATCGCGTGTTCAATGTGTGTGTGTGTGTGTGTGTGTGTGTGTGTGTGTGTGTGTCAGAGAGGAGTATCAATAAAAAAAAAGTAATTATTTTGGTGTTTATTTCTTTTATTCTTCCGTTTTTTTAATTAAAACGTGTAATATAGCCAACAATATTATAGACCAAATGTTAATCTAATTATTATTGTAGAATGTATTTAGCAAATCACCACTCTCAACTGGAGACAGCAGCAAAAAAAAAAAAGGCATTATAAAAAGCCGACAAATAGTGTTAATTAATTGACGTGAGACACTGAAGAGGTTGTCTCCTATAGTCTGTCATTTCTTATTTTTTTTTATCATAACTTCTCGGAAATTACTCAAAAGTAGAACATGCTAAAAGTAAATACAATAATAGGCTAAATAGTAAAGTGTCTAAACAATAATAAATATTATCTAAGTTATCTATTAGGCTACCATTCCACTCTGTAAATAGATTTTAAAATTTCAATATGATTTTAATATTATTTTTGCTTATTTCATTATTGTTATTATTGGTTTTACTTTTTAGTAGTATTGTATTGTCTGAGGATGACTCATGTTAGTAACTATCTACAGTAAAAAAGAAAAAAACAAGCAAAGAAACAAACAAAACTCATTTTAATACACTGGGCCTTCGAAGTGCTCTCTGAAACTACACCTGGCATGGCTTGTGTCCAAAAAATGAAAAAATCTAAACTTTGTCGTAGAGCTAAACCAAATACATCATTGGAAAGGTCTCAACCTGGAGAGTAACATATGTCAGTATGAAGATTCTACATGGCTCCTGCTTTCAGCCATTGACCTTTAAACCTTGACCTCAGTGCATGTTTGAGGGCTTATAACTCAGCAACTAAAGGTGTACAGACATGGGACCAACTGTTATAGAGAGCTCTTGACCTCAGCTATCATGTGAGTGTAGTCAACAACTGAGGGTGCTGTCAGATATGGATAAAATATGGATAAAATTAATTTTCACCCATTTAGAAATTAGATATTTAAAATCTGATTTCACAAATGTGTTTACCATCCCCTTAAAGTCCACACTGTACTCTCAATTCAGTATTTACAACTTCCAAATCTGGGAAAAACACTTAGATTTTTAAAAAACTACAATTCCTTGGGACTGCGCCATGCAGTTTGATACATATCAGCAACATAGTTGTAGTTCTTCTGATTTGCAAAGTAGGGTTCTAAATAGGGTTGTAAAAAGATATATCTACTGAATATATCTAATATCAAGTAAAGCCGAACTAGTTATTACACTCCACCTAGATGAACTATGGTAAGAAAAAGTAAAGATGTTGGCTAATTTTCGATATTTTAGCTAATACACTAGAAACAGCGTTTTTGGGACAGTAGGTTCGTTTGCGGCTTGTAAAATAGGGTTGTAAAAAGATACATCTACTGAATATATCAAATATCAAGTAAAGCCGAAGTAGTTATTACACTGCACCTAGATGAAATATGTTAAGAAAAAAAGCAAGGATGTTGGCTAATCCTAGTTATTTTAAATAGTACTCTAAAAACGGCGTTTTTGGGACAGTAGGTTCGTTTGCGGCTTGTAAAATAGGGTTGTAAAAAGATACATCTACTTAATATATCAAATGTCTAGTAAAGCTGAACTAGTAATAACACTGCACCTAGATGAAATATGTTAAGAAAAAGTAGGCATGATGGTTCATTTCAGATATTTTAGCAAGTTCTCTAGAAACGGCGTTTTTGTGATTGAATATTTGAATAGGCTATAACAAATATCTAGAACAGCTGAACTATCACGTTATTATCATTATTATTATTATTGGTGGGAAATTATAACAGAGGAATATATTTGCCGTTTTAATATCAAGAACACTTCCGCGTTTTTGTGTGTGTACAGGAATGTTAAAGATATCATTGAAGAAAACGAGGTTGACGTGACGTGATTGAATCAGGAAATCCGTGTGTCCACCACGGGAGAGGACCCTAATTGACTTTACATTGGCATTGTTTTCGTGGTGGCAGCACATAATTTCAACCCATTACGTGCTGCCACCACGGAATGCGGTGTTAAGAGGTCGTGGTCATTTCACGTATTTCTGTGAGATCAGGTTGTTCCGCCCCTGAAGGGTATGTCCTTTTTTGCGACATTATAAGGCCTTCCACCTGCTCCTAGCTCCTTGGATGCGCAGTGTGCACTGCACGGCTGGATGCAAACACGTTACTAGCGGAGCTCTGACATTTAGAGCAGCGAGGCAGTAGGAAACTACACTCTGTTAACATAATATTGTCTTTTTGTACAAGAACGTACATTTGATAATATATGAATCATCATCACTCACACATGGAAAAAAATAATGAATTAGGCCTACTTTTATTTTTTTTTTAAGTTAATTGCTCTTGGAAGCCCCCTAGTGGTCACAGGACCCTAAGCAGGTGCTTAGTTCGCTTATGCCTTGGGCCTGTGTTGAAAACGAAGGGTTTTGTTGCATGCTAAAAACACTGGAACCCAGGTATGTGACTCTGTCCAGACATTTTTTCGCCGACACAGCCATACCCAAGCTCTACAGAGAAGTGAAGTATAAATTCGAGGAATCTTTGACAACAGCAGGAACAGTGGCATTAACTTGTGACACCGGGACTTCAAGGTCAGGGGAAATACGTGACTATAACGGCACTTTATCTCACAGAGGACTGGCAACTGCTGTCTCACATTTTCCAAACTAGCGCAGTACATGAAAGTCACATTGCAGCAAACATTGCAGACCTCATGCAAACTGCAACACAAGAATGGGGGATTGTGGTTGTAGTAGACAACTTTTCTGTTGAGATTTAGTTCGCAGGATACCTGTGTGTAAAGTGTTTCACTGATGCGCTTTATCTGTCTTCGCACAGGGCGTTAAATCTTCCAACAGTTCAGTCTGTCAGGTGTATGCAGCATTTCTAACAGGCTTTTATGATGATGTTGGTAAGTCTGTTTGCCTTGTATCACATTTTACTGCAATAAAAATGATTAAAGTCAGAAAACCAGACTGAAAACTTTATCGTATGAGGTAAAACTGATGTTGACAAAGTTTTCAGAATGTACTTGTACTTCTTTACACTCAAAGAAAGGGCACATTTTGAAGGAGTTGTTATTTATAGATTATTATGTTATGGTTTTACTAGTCTGGCCCCCTTGAGGTCAAATTGGACTGTATGTGGTCCATGAACTAAAATGAGTTTGACAGCTCTAGACTGGATACTCTGACAGTCAGGCCATGTAAGAGTCTCACTGGGATGCTTCTGGTGGTTCCAGTTGATCCCCCCTGATGATCCCCTGTTATCATGTAACCAAAGTTCCATTCATCAGTAACGACAACTGAGATAACTCCATTCACTCATGTACACTGTCAGATGTAAGTGAAATCTCATGGAAAAGTGAGTACCTTAAGTTGAGTTTATTTACTGTTTCCAAGGTGGGGAGTGAATAGGTCAGTGTTGTATCAGTAGTCTTACCTTTTGGATGCCACTTGGAACGTAATAGCGAATTGTTATTGTTCCATACTTCTCATATCCAGGCAGAGATGAAGAGCTTTCGGTGACATCCATTCTGCCTCCATCAGGTTGTGTTCCTGTCAAAATGCCATATAACTCTCCACATGTCGGGCACACAGGCTTGTAGTCAAAGGCTGTTTTCAGACAGCTTCTGCAGAATGAGTGCTTGCACCGCAGAGTCTCTTTCTCTGTGGTGACTATCTGTTCCATACAGATTGGACATGATTCTCCTTCAGGATCTTTGCTGTGTGCAGGTGAAGGACCTGAGGTTCTGCTGCTTGGAGTGTCCGCTGGACTTTTTTTCACTGAACTCTTTCTTGAGCTCAGTGTATTTTGTGAAAGGAACTCTTTCAATTTAGCAACATGCACAAAAGGTCCAGTCACTGTGACTTCAGATCTGTTGTGACTGGGTTTAAAGAGGAGGTGTGGAAAAATCTGCTGCAGGTCTTTGTGCTCATGTGGACTCACAGGGACAGATGTGACCTGCAGGTCAGAGGCAGTTCTCTGGTAGAATGTGATGAATCGCTGTCTGACAAAGTCCCCGTGAACCCGGTCAAAGGAGACAGGTTGTGGTCTGAAAGTTACCCGTACTGTGCTGTTGGGTTTATTGTGTCCTGCTCTGAGGTTAGGCTGTGTTTCAATGACAAAACTGTTCCCTTGAATTTTCTTTAGTTCTCTGGAACAATTTTGCTCAATGTAGGCCATAACAAAGCTGGATACATCCACAGGTTTGACATGGGGTGAAGCATCTCGCAGACTGGTTCGTCTACGTGTGACAGGACTGGAGTGATACCTCCCAGCTGACAGTTTGACTGAAAGGTTCTCCACCTCCTCATAGGAGGTTCCTCTCACTATGTAGCAGGAAGCTTTTTTCTCAGGACTGTAAGATTGAAGAATCTTCATTAATCTTCCATTGTCTTTGTAATGTGCTGCATCAATGATGACGGTGATGTCAGTGATAAACTGCAACAAGACATGACAGCTGAGGTTAGCTATTGGCTACATACCGCCATCTAAATGCAGCATGGTACATCATAATGGAGCTTGAATGATTACTCAAGAGCAATAATGATTTTCATAAAAAGCCAAACTCTGCATTAGAACGTTGTTTCAAAGTCTGTTTCACTGAAGTGTTGCACAGCACAAGAGTGAATGGACATTAAAAGAATACTTCACCTGCAAAGTGACCATTTGTTTATCAATTACTCACTGCGTCTTACCTTGAATTTGTAAAGAAAAATTAGTTTTTCTCACGTCTTCACCGTGAACGGGGAATCCAAAAAAGGCAAACACATTTTTAAATATTGAAGTATACTGGTACTGCATTTAACAAAAGCAAAACTGTATCAAAACATCTGTTAACAAACTCTAACACAACTTGTGAGGAATAATCCAAGTCTCATTTATGCAGTCGTATGCACAGACTGTAAAAATAACGGACGTAGCTACGGTGATGTCACCTGTTGGTTTGTGGACTGCCATTTTGAAGCCTTGAGTTCTGTATTGTGGCTGTGTCCATCTTGTTTTTTTGGAGCCAGAAGTGACTAATTTTGGGTGAGAGGCTAAAGCTGTGACCGAGGGGTGGATCTGACTGAGCCTGTTACTCAAAGTGGCCCACATTTATTTATGCCTAACTTTAAGCCTTAATAAACTGTTAGGGGGTGACTTATATAAAAATTCACCCCCTGTATGGTTGTCATGAATGTTTAAATTAGCTATGGAGACCAAAATCGCATTCTGCACCAGGCTGACAACATGTTTATTTCTGTTGTAAAGTGGGGTATTTTAACATGGGGGTCTGTTGGGATTTACTGGCTTCTGGAGTCAGCCTCAAGTGGCCATTCTAAGTTTGTGGCACTTCCGTGTTGGCTTCATTTCTCAGCCATGGAGGTTGCTGCTTGTTTGTCTGCTCAGTACTTCTCAAATGCATGCATTTTTCCTAAAACGTTACAATATAAAACACACAACACCGTTATGCACAGTGAGCTAAATTCTGCTCAAGTGGAGCTCAAACACATGCACATGCCAAGACACGCAACTTATCTGTGCATATGACTGTTGGTACTGACGTGCATTCATTGATAATGTTTTAGTAAAAATGCATGTGTTTGGAAGGCACTGAGCATATGATTGGATAAATAGACTTGGATGATACTGCATGAATTGTGTGAGAGTTTGTAAACAGATGTTTTGACACAGTTTTGCTGTTGTGGTCCCCATTTACTTCAATTCATGAAGAATGTGTGCCTTTTTAGGATTTTCCATTCACCATGAAGGCATGTGAGAAAAACACAGTTTTCTTAATGAATTCAAGGTAACATGCAGTGAGTTACTGATGTACAAATGGTGATTTTGTGGATGAAGTATTCCTTTAATTACTGTCTAGTGGCTGATACACTTGTGTTGACTGTAAACTCAAATGGAGAAATGCAAAATGAGGAGACAAGAAGTAAAAATGCCACAAACTATCAGGGTTTTTGTTTTTATAAATTTTAGGCTTCTCTAATCTTTGCTTTTTGTAATTTTTTTTAACTCTTAAGGCCTCAAGTAATTATATAAAAGAAACCATTTGAAAAGTTTAGAGGGAGAAATAAGACCTTGGCTGGAACTTAAGCAACGAGAAGCTTTTTTTTTTCTTTTTTAAGTAATTAAGTATTTCCCACTGACATGTGGTGGAGTAGAAGTATAAAGTGGCATAAAATGAAAATACACAAGTAAGAGTATCAGTATTACTTATGAGTATTCCCAATGCACTTCATTGCACTTTAATGTTGTCCTTTTAAGGGATGCACAATAACATCGGCATGTCATTGGTATCTGCCGATATCAGCTTTAAAATGAACGGAATAGAACAGAACAGAACAGAATCGGCCAACCTGCTGGTGGGTCATCACAAAAAAAACACCAACATGGTGCATCTCTTGTCCTGTCCATGTTGACTGTCTTGTTTGCCATTTATGTTCTTTACTGACACGTGGATTTGTGAGTAATTACATTTTGTTCACTGTATGCTGCTGTATATTGAGAATGACAGTAATAATTTACTGAACTGAACTGAGCTGAATAAGGAAGGCAGCCTACAGGTAGACTTTTTTTTTTTTTTTTTTAAATGTAGGCCTACTCACATCTGATAACAGAGTTTACTATTTTTGTACAAATGCATACTCAAAGATGACTTCCATAACAAATTTACAGTATGAGCTGAGGCCCTTAATTTTAACTTACGATGCGAAACACAGAAATGTATGAGGGTCATGGTTTATTTATTTGATGACGAGCTTTTATTTTGTAGTGCAGAAGCCGAAACCGGAAACCTTACTTCAAAGTTTTCCTGCCAACTTAAAGCACTACTGCCCGTCGAATATCAAACATATTATTTAAGTTTGCTTTTGTGACTGAATCAAATAAAGAGCTATCAATTTGCATCGCCTTTATACGTATTTTTTCAGAAAAACAACAACAATAACGACAGTGAATCTGCTTACTGTCAGGTCGTTAAAATCAAACTTCACCGACTGTAAACTCTGTTGCTCCCTTCACATCTCCCCTTCCTTTAGCCTGGTCAGGTTGTTGTAAATCTAGGTTAAATATGTAAGACGTACCTCCATCCTGAAGAGCTGTTGTAAAACTGTAGCAACACTGTGTTGTGTCTCTGAACACAGTGACGACTTGACTGCTCTTTGCTTTCACTTTCAGGTTCATGCTGTCTTCACTGTTCATCACGTGTCTTCTAGCGAACCCTGTCGGTGATCAGGCGAATGACATCCAACATAAATCCACCAGTGAAGAATGCAGTGTGACAAAAAAATATTTGTAGTTGTCTGTAATTACTATTGAGTAGAAACAGAATACTTTGCAAGTGCTATTATTAAAATTTAGAGAACTTTTAAGTGCTTGTACTTGAGTATTTCCATTTTATACTATATACTTCCATTCCTCTACATCTCAGAGGGAAATATTGTACTTTTAACATGTATTTGTCTGCTTTAGTTACTTTGAAGACTCAGATTAATAATAAGAAAATATAGTCAACTGATAAATGATGATGGTGTGTTATTATATATTAAACTACCGAGCAGAATATACTGCATTTGAAAAAGAGCTCAACCCTTACCAGCTGCAACATTAAAGTGCAACTGTGTAATTTAAGTAATCCCTTCTGAAATGCCTTTATAAGACACTATCATATAATTGTATTGTAATTTACCTTTTATTTTACCTCTTAATTTAAGTTATATATGTGATACAATTAGTATTTGTGACATGTCAAAAGTTTTTTTTCTTATTCAGTGTTTATGATATAAATTTTGGGGGGGATAAAGATAGCCTATATAGTTTGCTTGCACATGCTAAAGTCCTTTTTGGTTAAAAAACAACAACAACAACAACAACAACAACAACAAAAACCTTTTCATTTTAACCACACACATTCAGTTTATTACAGATAGTCCTCACAGACTGCATATAGTCTGATAGTTGTAGTCTACGAAATGAATTAGTGATGTTATATTCATAGATTGAATTGGAGAATTGTTTTTTTTTTTTGTTTGTTTTTTTTTTTGAAGATTTGCAAACCAGAGTAAATCCAAAATCCTGCTTCCATTTGGCACTTGCACAGTTGTGCATTAGAGCCAGGTTAACTTCTGAGAGCCACTGTTCCAGACTCTTGTTTAGTACAACGCTCATTCAACGCATGCCCCAGAGCCAAAGACCAAGTGAGAGCGCTCAGATTGCAAAAGGCACGTTTGTGACAGCTATAGGTTGTGTTTGTATGATAGTGACATGTAACTGAGTTTTCCATTTATCAGAGTGAAAAAGCTAGGTAGTAGTGAACTTGCCACCTGCACACATCTCCCAGCTGGAGCTGGGGGGCTTGTTCATGAGCTGGTTCACACTGGGTTATTTAAAAGAACTAGTCTTCTCATCACTAATGTAATTTTGACTTTTTTCAATCTTGAAGTATCTTTAAGCATGATGTGAGAATTCTTAAAGTAATACCTGATGAGATGTCTAAATATCCAACAAAACAATAATGAAAACTATCAACTTGTTTTTACTTATAAGACATAAATTTGAAGTATTAATTTGAGCACTCAGCCATATTAGACGATGATGTGATTTACAAGCATGCAGCCTTGTCCTTACTTAAAAAAACTGGATTCTGCAGATCATGCTACATTATGCTTTGTTACAAATGCAGGCTCACGCACTCACCACTGCATTTAGTATGAATCTTTGGGATGCTCCTCTCTGTACGAGAGGAAAATAATGCACACATTGCTATTTATTGCCAAGGCATTATTCGGTAAACTGCTTATTTATATTTCCAGCCTTCCGTCCTTTCACACCAGCAGCTATTGCACTCCTTCTTTAAATGATATTCTTTTAAATGTCCCCAGGGTGCACACAGAGCTCAGTAAAACTGCCTTATCTTCTTATGCACCTTGTGTGGAATGGGCTCCAAAATGTTGTTACCTTAGAAGCAGTAGGCTACCTTCCCTGAACATCAAAAGGTCTTTTAAAAACTGCCTTGAAGCAGGGGTGTAAATATAGACAGTGCAACTGTACTGGGGATCCAGGGGTGAAGGGGCCCATAGAGAGTGATTCAGATTGCCACCATGAAAATATACCTGTGTTCAAAGATAAATTATAACAAAAAGAATATTATTAATTAAAAAGTAGAGAATTGAATTAAAACGCTTCAATTAAATTATTATTATCTTACCTTCTTTGATATTTTTGTCAGATATACAATGATTTATGGGTTATATGTATGTTGATGTTGTCCAATGTCAAGTCCCTATTTGTGTGAGGACTATACATGCACTAGGGCCCATCATAATAGTGTGCACTGGGGCCCGTCGTAACTTCCTTACGCCACTGCCTTGAAGGAAATATGTTGCTGCTCTGTCTAGTCTATGGCCTAGGTGGATTGTGTATGGACGTCATTGGTTTGGCCT
Source organism: Epinephelus fuscoguttatus (assembly GCF_011397635.1). Taxonomy (NCBI): domain Eukaryota; kingdom Metazoa; phylum Chordata; class Actinopteri; order Perciformes; family Serranidae; genus Epinephelus; species Epinephelus fuscoguttatus. Next base: position 5,723,093 of record NC_064757.1, read on the forward strand.
GCATACCCCTTTTCTTTTAATACTTTTTTCCTCGTGTTGGTTAATGAGTGTAGCCTATGTGTTTTAATATGTGAAGAGATCTTGTATCTCAATTGGACCTTCCTGGCTAAATGCAGGATAAATAAATAAATGGTAATTTATTCTAAATGGTCATGACGGTATCATTCGCATGACGTCAAAGGATGTCGTAAAAATGTTGAAAAAGAAACCATGACTTCTTAATCGTAGAAGAAAATTGAAGTGTCCAAACAGCACATGAAGGCATCATCACTTGCAGTGTCAGTGTTTGTCCAGGAGATGTCAGTGGTGCTCTATACACTGATGTTCCTCTGGTTCGGATCCACAGCAGTGACGCTGCCGTCCACCATGTGACCGTCCCAACACACCAACAGCTGGCTTCTCCATCAGGCTCATTGTGTTTACTCCACACTGGGTCTCCTCTGTATTGTCACACGGCATCCACTCATTAATCTGACTCTCAGCTGGCAGAACACTGGCTGCAGGGAGCTGGCTGCAACTTGTCGGCCATGGAAGGCGGCTGTCCTGTTGCTGTCTCTCTGCCGGCGACTTCTCATCGGTGGTTTCAGTCCAGCCGGTACAGACTCTCGGACTTCACGGTCTCAGCACAGTATGTACGGACAGTGGACAGCAACCCCATAGATAGCAGATGGTTTAATTCACAATTGAAGCCTTAGAATTGTTGTAATGTTCTTATCCTGTGTTGTTTATATGGGCCTATTAATATAACTATGTCCTGTTTAGATTTATGAACAGTGTCGGCCAAGTTGGTATTGTAGGCTAGTATTAGTGGTAGTGAAATTGTGAAATTCCTGTTTTAACAGTCTGTTAATTTCCCGCTTTCTATTATCCTAAAAAATTATATATATGTAGGCCTACATACCGTTTTTATTAGTTTGTCGCTTGAGGCTATGATAAATTATTATGGATAAGGATATCAATTTGTGCAACAAATGAGCGTGAGTGTGATATTGGAGCAATTCAGTAATGTGTCTTCAAAGACTTTAAATCGTAAAATAATAAAAATAAAAATAAAATAAACAATTTTATTTAAGAAATTGTTTTTCACAAATTTATCAATCAGAATTGTACCGGTCTCGACAAATTGGTCACACGCCCCCCACACGCCAAAACAAACAAACAAACAAACAAACAAAAAGAAAAAAAGAAAAAAAAAAAGGTCTATGACCCGAATTTGGCGTCCTGTCTCTACGTGTTTCCGCCCACAGTGTTTCGATAATACCCAGAGAGAGAGCTTTAACAGCATCAAAGTATCAGGCGGGTCGGGTGGACGAGGTTTAGACATCTGTCGGATTCAGCCAATATACATTAGTAATATTGAAAAAGGCGCAGTGGCAGCGGAGATTAAGTCCAGTTTCTAATCTGATCACAAGTCAGATGGAAGCAAAACAACGCCTCCAAAGCCTCATGGATAGCATAGAAAGATCAATGTGTGACGCATTTTCACATGCAGGCACGATTTAAGGTGGGCATCAGGAGAGGGACAGCGTTTGATTTTATTCAATGGCTGTTGAATTAAAATGTGTTGAATTACAGTGCAGATAACGGCCTTTGTATCAGCTGTGCGGCCGGTGGGTAACACTGTGTCAGAGCTGCCTGTCAAACATCATCATCCTCTCATCTGAAGGTCAAGCTGCGTTTCGCTGCTGGGCTGTCCCAGGAAAATCCAGCTTTGGTCATTTTTCAGTCGGAGATGACTGCTGTGTATTGAGAATAGTCTTCTATTTGTCCACTTAATGAACCCTAGATTTTCTGCAAAAATCACGATCATCAAGTTTAAATTTTCTTATTTTCTTACTTCCTGAAGAATCTCATTTTATTGTGGAAATTGTCTTGTGCATGTCGCCATGTAGCAGCACAATCAGTCCCTCACAAATCTGATGCTGTTTGGCTGCAAATTAGGTTATAATTAAGGATGAATTTTTACATCTATACACTCCTACAGTTGTGTAAGATATCATGTTTTGTAGTTTTTAGGTATAAATGCATATTTTATTTTTAGCCAGATTTGCCAGTTTCAGATGTACTCAAGAGTTTTTACTTTTATTTTTTTAACTGAGTTTTAGCTAAACATAAATATAATTTGGCTGTTGAAACCAAACACGACTTAAACTGTAACCAGCTGATTTGGAGTGATTTAGATCATTGTCAATGATAAGATAAAATACACCCATAATTATTGTGGTATTCATTTAATCTATGCCGCCCTCTAGGTATAATAAAGTCTAAAGCAGTGTTTGTCAGGCTCTTTTGGCCTTTGCTCTCTGTCAGTTCTCTAAATGGAGCAGGAGCTTCACATGATGTAGCTCCTAAAGTAGTTAACAATACTGATTTATTATTTACTATTTCCATCCTTCTTCTTATACCCGTTAGAGCCTTTGAGCTGCGGCTCCTGCTAAGGGGGATTTAATTCAACCTATTTAACTCATTACATCCATGCGCATCTTTTCATCTCTAGAATTCAAAAATGATTTGCTCGTATTTCTCTGCAGAGCCTTTTTTTTTTTGCTTTGTCTTGTTTTTCTGTATTATTATTATTGATCAGGGCACAGTGGCGTGTCCAGACTTAATGGGCATGGGGCTAAGTGGGGCACTAACTTATGCAGAGGGGACATGAAGTGCAGGCATGTAACATTCGGGACTGTTCTGTACTTATCAAAGGAGGGAGGTGGCTAGGGTGTGACTAGTACTTTTTTTCTTTTTTTTTTGCATTTTGATCCTCCCCGAACCTACAAATATTTTTCCTTGAGCCTCCCTGAGTGACTGGAGGAAAATGAATGATCCTACCTTCATCATATATTATATTTTCAAAAGTTACCCATTGAGGTTTGAAAGTTAAAAGTTAAAAGTTGAAGATGAAATCCTGGAGTTGAAAAATGGCTTGGTTTTTCCACTCTTATTGTGCACACTGTCTAGTTTGAACAAATGGTTTAGTTTTAACCAAATTTGAAATGAGACGTAGGATATTGATGATATTGATTGATATTGAAATGATATTGATGAAATATCAGTATTTTAAGTTCATCATTGCACATGATATGATGAAGGGCCATCTAAAAAAATTGAAAAGCCAATGATAATTTCTTTTTTTTTTTTTTTTTTTTTTTTTTTTTACAGTTTGTGGCTGTGATAAATGGTGTAGTTTTGCTGATTTTTAAATAACACATGTTTAGAAGGCACATTTTCCTATAAATACAAAATACAACGTTTAAATTTGTTAGCCCCTCCCCTAAGCCAAAAAAACCCACATAAAATACACACACACACACACACACACACACACACCCTCCCCAGTGCTTAAAAAATGTATGACTCTTTTGTTCCTTTGATAAGCAGCCATAGCATAAAAACTGTTACACACGAAGGAAATGCCACAACACAAATCGTTGTCTGCTGTTAGCTTACTGGTCTCCACTGATATTATGTGGCAGTGCAAAACTACATTGTATATAATCCAGTTATTTTTTGCATTTTAATGGCGTGTGATGTTCGAGATGTTTCTCCTCTGTTAAAGGAACATTCCTGCAGCTAATACATGATAGAGGTACATGATTTTCACTGGATGGTGATAAAACAGAATTGCAGGAGATTTCTAAGATTAATTAATTGATATTATGTAATTATAGTTATGAAAGGATTGACACAAAGAAAAAAATATTAATCAAACCTGAACCGTCACACACATTTGCTTAAAGGACCAATACTACATTAATTAGGTCTGTAGCTCATACTTTTATCAGCAAATATGTTTTGCTGTGTTTCACTGTTTCACCTTTGTCATTATTCATGTTTTTCAGCATCAGTTTTTTTTTACGTCTTGAAAGAAAAAAAAATTGTGTCCACAACTGACATGTCATCCGGTGTGTAGCACCAAAATTACGGCCCTACGTATAAGCAGTCTCTATGGGGCCCCCACCCTTTCCCCTCTTGATCCATGTATCTCTCATGCATCTTTTAATTTTTTTACAATGTCAGTTTGCTTTCTTTCTTTCTTTACCTCGTTGGAACCCCAGTTTCACATTTTGTTGAAGGACATGACAGTGTATGTTGGTGCTCCAGCAGCATAAGCAGTCATTCAATCGACTTTAGCTACGTTTAGAGACGAATCCTAATGCAGGGGCAGACTAAACCATCTTGCGCTTTTAAGGGGTTGAAAGATGAAGATGTTTGTAGGAGCCTCAGAGAGATTCCGATAAAAGTTTTTTTTACACAAAGTTCAGTCTTTGAACCGATTTATTCAGCCAATTTAAATTTAGTTATGGGACTCGTTACATAGAAACTAAAAAATGCAAACAAAACCAAACTTTTCATCTCAGGCTTTTTGAGAACCCCCTCCCAATGAGGCCCTGGGAAATAAGTCACTTTTCCACCACTATAACACTCCTTTCCTGTATGTCTGGCTCATGTCCAACTTAAACATGCTGCTCTTTCATAAAGACAGAATACTGTACATAACAATATTCTTTGTTGCTAATGCTGCTGTCATCCTCGCTGTTGTAGTTGTTTTCTTCTTTTAGTGAGAAGCAACAGAGACAGGGTGACTAACAGGCTGCTGTTTGTTGCTGCGGGCAGCAGCCATTATTCTGAAGTGTGGCTGTGCTCTTTCACTCAGAGCTGCTCATTAACTCATATTCACAGAGCACTAATTGATGTTATATGGGTATTTGTTTGCAGTGTAGGCTGCATGAGTGCTTGTGCATGCTTTTCAAACTTGGTGCCCTCCCACCAAACCACATGGCAGAGCTAGAATCATAAATCAGAAGGTGATGCGTTTATGGCAGAGGCTGATTCCGGATAGGCTGTGTGAGGTGAAGCTAGCCACCTCCTGGACTGAAACACTGAAAGGCCTGGATATGCTGAGCATCTGTCCTCAGAGAGATATATTAACATGTTTGATCTCCTGTGTTACAACCATTACACCACTGATGCCAGTGGGGGATTGATAATAATATATCATTTATTTATTTATTTATATAGCACTTTTACTTTTCAAAACCAACAAAGTGCTACAAAGTGTTTCAGAGTGCTTCACAAGACAATAAAACAGTTAAATGAAGCAAGAGTATAAACAATGAGGTATCTGCAAAGAGTAAAGTGGTAAAAAATGATAAAAAATAAATATGCATTAACGTGTATAAATATGTACATGCATCCACACAAACAGGCATATGCATAACTATACACACACACACACACACACACACACACACACACTGTGCACAAGCTTTAGCACACATATACACAAAAACACAAATATACATATACAGATACTTAACATTGGGACCTTATAGTAATGCCATCCTCAAAAAGGTGTTTGTAAATGTTTTTTTAAAGGTGGATACAGATGTAGATGACTGTATCTCAACAGGAAGTGCATTCCAGAGTTTGGGAGCCCTGACAGCAGAAGTCTGATCCCCTCTAGTTACAAAATTTGTCCTGCGAATAGCAAGAAGTAGCAGACTAGATGATCTCAGAGCACGTTCAGGCTCATAGGGTGTTAAGAGATCCATTCTTTACTTAAGAGCAAGTCCAAGTCGTGCTTTGAAGGTGAGTAATAAAATTTTAAAATTAATTCTAAAATGGAGAGGAAGCCAGTGTAATGATGCTCGGACAGGTGTAAAGTGCTCCCTTTGTTAATGCCAATGAGAAGTCTTGCAGCAGAACTCTGAACCAGTTGGAGCTGACTAAGGGAGGAATATGTGGAGTTGCAATATTTAAGTCTACCAATTTCCATCTAGATAGGTGTAAAAACAAATATATAAATCATAAAGGAAAACATGAATTGTTTATTCTGTATGTTTTCATACTTGACATGCATCAAACAAACTGATCTCATTTTGTATGTGTGTATTATTCAGTCTAGTTTGCCTTATTTTCCAAGCTTTAGAAATCTCTCAGTCCAACTTCTCATTTTCATCAAACCAAAATACTTCTGGATTCAGCCTCTTCAGGATGTTGCAAATGCAACATTTAACTCAAATTTAGCCAGTCCCTGTGAATTCAGCATGACCTTGTAATTTTGTCCAATAACCACAACTTCACTGCAAATTTGAGTTTTTAAAATGGGTCAAATCTCATTTCATTGTAGAGCAGCATGTAGCGTATTGATTTACTCAGCTCCTCCTTGTCCCTCTCTCTTTCTGTTTATCATGGGACTGCTGCTGCGCCTGGGACAGAGTCACACACACATTGACAGGGATAGCTGTTAGTATCACACGGCTAACGTTACCTAACTTTTATCTACAGGTTTACTGACACAGTTGAGCTGTTTCAGTGTTGTTGTGAGATTGTTGGGACTGTTTAATGGCTGAGTGAGATGTTAGCTACTACTGCTGCTGTGTTAGCGTGTGCTTACTGGGCAGAGAGCACGAAGAGGTACAGCTCACTGAGAGAATCCTTCAGTGTTGCATTAAATGGCAGCAACAGCTGATCATCAATGATCCCCCTACCATCATAAATAGACTCTAATTCTACAGGAAACACTGAATTCTCATAATAATAGGCCCCTGAATCTGAGACAGTATCACAACTATTTTTTTGTTGCAATTCTAATTTGCTCCTGCAATTTTGTTGCAACAAAACACATATAAACATAACAACATGCTTGCAATTTTTTATTTTTTTTTTTGAAACGCTGACATGAAATAAGGCATTTCAGGCCGCAACATTCACAAAAACAGCCTATAAAATCCTGGAGGAACTGAAGAATTTTGCTCTGCATTCTTTCTTTCTTTCTTTCTTTTATTATAGCACGTGCCTAAGCATGGCTACTCTTCCTGGGGTCCATCTCATGCTCATGTGCCAAATCATACACATCTACATATAATACACATACAGTAGCCACAACAAACAAACTACAAAACATACAACACCACAACATACAATATCACAACATAATACAAATCATACACATCTACATACACATAGAGTAACCACAATAAACACACAATAGATCACAAACATTTAGAATCAGGTACAGTATTGAAAACACCTTTCAGAAATCTATACTTTCCAGTATTTTACATTTCATAATGAGTAACAATAATCAAGGTTTTTTTTTTCACAGATTTTTCCTTTCCCATAATGAAAAATTCCCTACCCCATAGATGAGCTTAATTCATCAGCATCCAATATAGTTAAAGACATCGTGCAATTTTACTGTTTATCAACTGAACAGCACTTTCCTAATGAAGGACCAAGGGAATTTACACATTTTTTTGTTTTTGTTTTTTGTTTGTCTTTCCTCTTTCCCCACATTTAAATCATAGTTCCTGAAACATTAGAAAGTATTGTTTTAACAGCATCTTAAATCTGTCCTTGGAATTTTCTTGCACAATATGAACTGGCTCTGAATTCCACCTCACCATAGCTCTATACATGACTGTTTTCTGTATGATGCTTGTGTTGACTTTGGGTAATATTAACCTTCCTTCTGTTGCATGTCGTGTTTGATATTCATGTTGAGCAAAATGAGAAAGTAACTTTCCATACAATATCCTTGGAGACTGTGTTACCAATATGTTTCTAACAAAATTTAACAAAACATAGCAGGACCTCTGTCTTACAGTTAACCATCTCAGGCTGTCATGCATGTCTTTCACATTAGTTCTATATGAACAGTGTAAAGCACAACATTCTGCTTTATTTTGAACAATTTTGTCATATCCTTCATCAAAGCACTAGACCATATTACAAAACAGTAATCAAGCTGTGACAACACTAAAGCATTAAGAACCTGTTTAATGACATCTGGTGGTATACCTTTTGAAACTCTTCTTGTAACTGACACACCTCTTCCCATTTTGCTCACAATGGTATCAATATGCTTAGATCATGATAGAGTATGATTCAAAGTGATACCCAAAAGTTTAGTCTCTTGTACTTGATCCACAGGAATGTTGTTTATATATAAGTTACTTTTTGGTTCAGCTCTCAGTTGATACCTTGATCCAATTAATATAGACTTTGTCTTAGCAACATTAAGCACAAGTTTATTACATGTTACCCATTCAACCACTGATTTCAGCTCTCTCTCTAAGATGTCATTAACTATTTCTGTTGTTGATCCTATCCCATATATTGTCACATCATCCACGTACATAGCAATTTGAGCTTTATCTAACACCAAAGAAAGGTCATTTATGAAAATAGAAAACAATAAAGGCCCCAAACAACTCCCTTGAGGTACTCCACAATCAACTTGACTAACCTTTGAAAAACTACCATTAAAGAAAACTGTCTGCCCTCTAGTTGTTAAGTAGCTCTCCATCCACTTCAGTGCAGTAGAAGTGAAACCATAATGTAATATAATAAGTTTATTCAATAACAAAAAACGATCTATATTGTCAAATGCTGCACTGAAATCAAGAAAAACAGCACCTACTGATTTTGCATCATCCATATTACATTGCCAATAATCAGTCATTTGTGTTAAGGCAATTCATGTTCTGTGACCAGACCTGTAGGCATGTTGATAATCTGTGTTTAAATTGTTTATATCAAAATACATTTGTATTTGTTCAAAAATATCTGTCTCCATGATCTTTCCTAATGCTGGTAAGAAACTTATAGGCCGACTGTTTGTGCCAGAAAATGGTCCAGCTGGATTTTTTTGAAGTGGGATAATTTTCGCTGTCTTCCACGCCTGAGGACAGATACATTTTTCAATACTCAAATGAATAATATGACAGACGGGAACAGAAATTAAATTTGCAGCCATATTGAGAAATTTTACATCCAAATTATCAACTCCTGGTGGCCTGTCCTTACATATATTGAGAAACACTCCACATATTTAGCAGTAACCTTTGTAATTTTAAATTCACAGTTCTTACTATTCATGACTGAGTTTTTGATTAGTGTCGTATAGGAATCTATACTTGTCTGCTGCATGTCACTCCTTAGATTGTTAATCTTGGAAGAGAAATAATCATTAAAATAATTAGCAATATGAGCTGGATTGGTCAAATTTTTTCCTTCCACTTCTAGGTGGGAAGGGCAGGATTTAGGCTGTCTGCCCATCATATCGTTCACTACATTCCACATCTTCTTTTTGTCATTTTTCAAATTTTTAATTTTCTTTTCATAGAACGATTGTTTTTTCTTTTTGTTCAAAGCTGTGACATAATTTCTTAACTTCTTATAAATTTGCCAATCAGACTCAAAACCCGATATAATAGCTCCTTGTTTTGCTTCATCTCTTTGTTTCATAACTTCTCTTAACTCCATCCAACCAGGGTGATTTCAAATTCCTAACTGTCTGTTTTCTAATTGGAGCATGTTTTTCAATTACATACACAGGTGCATGCAGGTTATCATATAAAGTATATTTGTGCATTTATTAGCTGAAACCTCTACAGAGCTCGCCAAAGTGTGCACTATAAAATACAAAATTTTTGGGAGCCCAGTATCAGAAACATTCATTTTTCCCCCCAGCAGCTGAAGGGGCATGGCATTGTCTGTGTTTGATTAACAGATGCTGGTAGGCTGAGCCCCAACAGGGAAAGGAGAAACAAAGTGAACAAGCTTTACCTGTAGCTTTCAAGTCATGGCTGGGCACTGTGTTGTTACCAGTGGTGTTCAAAAGTAGGGATCACACCAGCACCTAAAGTGATGCTTGAGTTGTGTAGCAGGCTGTTAGCCAATGTGACAATGATAGAGCAAAGACGCTACTGTTTTATGTAAACATGGTCTAAAATTAAGAGTTTTTTTTTTTTATCTGTACCAAATATTTTTAGGTATGGATTTAAACAGTACACTACAGAGAAAAGGGAGGTGGGAAACTGAAATGATTACCACCGTAACACAGGACATATGGGAAGAATTAAGCACTGAAGCTCTTCTTGTAACCAATTCAAATACATGGAGAGAATTCAAATGAAGGGTGATCATGAGATTTTTTTTATTGAGACAAAGAGAGCCCCACACATTTAAATAAATGTTGGAGAATAAGGGTACACACATTGGCAACCATATTCACATATTTTGGATATTTTTGAAAGAGGTCCTTAAAGAAGTGTTCCATCTAATCTCATAAAAGATGCCAAGGTGGTAATACTAGAAATAAAACTGAACGACAGTAATGGAGAAGTTAAAAAGTACCTTTTACAAATATTGTTAATAGCAGGAGTTAAATGCACTACAGTTGAGTGGTTAAAATCTGACCCCCTACCTATCATATATCGACTGAGACAATGTCGGATGAAACAAATAACGCACTCTCTGAGACTTCAAAAAGATATATTTATTAAGAGGTGGAGCCCTGCCATGGCTATATTAATACAGTAAAGTGATCTAATTTCTTCAAGACATTATGAATAATACATGTAACTTGGCTCCTGTCTCCTTATGCACAGACTCATGCACACACTCATACCAATACAAACACTCACACCCAACTCCCTGTCCTGACCCCTACCCCCACCCACTGTTTCTTTTCTTCTTCTATTGCTTTTTTTTCATTGTACCTCTGTTTTTTAAACTGGTGTTTTTTTTTGTTTTTTTTTTATTAATCTTTGGTTATTATTATTATGAAATTTTTAAAATTTGATTCTGTTATTGTTAAATAATCTATATACCATGTAGATACAGTGGAGAAATTATATTAAAAAAAAATTGTAGGCCAAATTGTGAATATGACTGTATAAGTTGTTGAAACTGGAATAAAAACAAAGTAAAAAAAAAAAAAAAAAAGATTGTCTGAATATGAGTATTCCCACAAATGTGTGCGACCATCAACAAAACAAAAAATATATAAATGATAAATTTCTTCCTTTTGTTTTGAGTTTTTTTTTTCTCAAAGGCAAACATGTTTATGTGTTTACAAAGAAGATATGTGTGCTGCAGCACAAACAAACAAACAAACAAACAAACAGAAAACCCATGCAATTTGATTGCGAAGAGATGGTAAAAAGAATTTGAAATACTGTTTCCATCCGGGTGGAACAGACAGAAAGCTTTTACCTGTTGGTAGATGGTGCTGTTTTTTGGATTAATTGAGTGGTTGGTGCAAGTGACATTGTTCACAGATGGGAATGTGATGAAGGTTAATCTCCCAGAGTTACAACTTCAAGTTGTTGGTCATCACAATTTCACAGGGTTTGGGTGTAAAAATGGATCTCTATGTGCTCTCGGTTAAAGATTCACTCAAAATTAAGCCGAAAGCTTTGTTTCACTGACCTCTCAAAAGATACTGTAAGAGACATGGTAACAGTATCTGCACTATCTGGACACTAATATCCTACTGTTTTGGGTGTGGCAAACTGAATATACTAAGCATAATAATTTGCAAGCTATAAAGTGGTAGAGAGGTAGAGAATAACTCATTAACAGGTTTTAGGAATATTTTTTAATACAGTATTAGTAATATTAGACATTTAAAATGTGTTGAAGGTGGTGAAATCTGCATGACACATCCTTATAGGAACATCAATCATCATGGCATGGATATTGCAGGAAATGTCAAATGAAAAATGTAGTGAATATTATATAAAATATAATCTGGGTTTGTGAAATCTTCCAATTATCCACATTGTGTTTGATGAGTGGTTTAGATCGATGAATAGCAGCCCTGTCTCCCTCAAGTGACCTTTATCCACCACTAATTTGTTTTCCCAATTATGTTGTGATCAAGATGCAACCTTCGGAACTTAATAATGAAGCCAACACTGGAGTGAGGGTGCAGCCTCTTTGAGTGACAGATGGAGGTCGTCTGTTAAGAAGTCGCTACCACAGTGACAACGTTGGTTCGGTAACCTAACCATGGCGTTCACAGAGCAGAGTCCTGCACAGGTCAATTTTTGAAAACTCACACCCGTCCATACCTGTAAAGCTTAGTACTAGAACCAACCTGTTACCCGTCATTATGTCTAAGTCAAAGCTGCATCCTCCCACACCCGTTAATTAGATTAGATTAGATTAGATTCAACTTTATTGTCATTGCACATGTCACATAGTATAGAGCAACGAAATGCAGATTGCATCTAACCAGAAGTCCATAAACAGTAATTAAATAACATATATAGCAGTAATTCAATAACATATAGACAGTGTACAGTATAATATACAGGGTGGAGGGTATGAATGATATATAAATACCTGTCTACATTAATGTCTGTGACTATGTCTATGACTATTGCTACAGGTATGTACATGCTATGAATAGGCTAAGTCTATGAATAGTAGTACATTATGGAAACAGTATGGGTAACAATACAGTATGTACAGTTGTGCAAATTGTGAGTATAGTTGTGCACATTGTAAATAAAAATATACAGGATTCAAACAGTATGTACAGTAGTGCAAGAGAATGGATTACATTGTATACAGAATTAAGCGCTATAAATGTACAGTAGTGGCTAATAGTCCAGAGGTGACATAGAGGTCTGGTCCCGTGACCTTACCTGCACCTGTAATTAAACACACACAGGCTACAGTCACTCACATTAATCTGGGTTTTCCGTTCTTGAATTACAAATCCAGCAGAGGAGAAGTCTCTTTCACTGGCTGCACTTAATGCTGGGATGGCAAAAACATTCTGGGCAAACACTGCCAGGTTAGGAAAAAATTTAGCATGCTCCTTTCACCACCATAAAACCTCAAAATAATCCTCCTTGGGCAAAATTTCATGGCTGGAGTCTTCCACATCGGTGCAAAATTTGTCATTGGGGTCAAAGAACTTGTGTCACTGACTTTCAAAAAAAAGGAATTGCAGCTTGATAAAAGTGATTTAGATGTCAAAATATTACACACATACTGCACATGTTTTTCATTTGTTTTATTCTGAAAAATAAAGAATATGTTTTTGCTCTGCCTGCCTGCCTGCGTGTTACACAGCTTTTTGCAGATTACCTGCTGGGTACCCGTGGATACCCGACCCGCTGTAGGACTCTGTCATAGAGGTGTAGCTGTAGCTGTTGCTATTTCAGTGTGTTTTCAGCTCATGAAAGTTAATTTTACCATGTTGGTCACCTTAAAAAGTCTTGCTTTGCATTTGGTTGTTCTCCCTACTCTATTCCATCAAGTGAAAATATTTCCACATCATTTTTGCCACATTTTCCCCCAAATTCCACCTGGCATATATAGTATATTTGAACACTTTTGATCTTCACAAGAATTTAAAAGTTGGGATTCATTTTTGGACAAATAATTGTGCACTGCTCGTGAAATAAGGCTTTTAATAGGTAGGAAGGTATATACACATATTGACACCCTGACATACATACATCCCTGCTGTTTTATTACATTTTGAGGCTGCTGAATGAACACAGTGTGATCTACTGGTCTGTCATTTGGCCGAGAACTGAAGTTGATGGAGTTCATACTCAGCAGAACTCCACTGCAGCCTACTGCAGGAAGTGGAGCAGTCAAAGTCGGGTGGGCCAAGTGGGGTGAACTCATTTTGCTGATTAGAGCTTCACTGGAAGTTGGGAGCTAAGAGATCGCCTCTCGTCATGTTAATGAGAAGCATAATGTTAATTAACACTGGTTCAAAACTGGCAGGCAGAAATAGACAGCCTCTGTCTGGCCTGTTGTTCTTCTAATGAAGCGTTGACCAGTCACAGCCTGGTCTCACTGAAATACTTGAAATGACTTCGACCTCTTAACACTGCATTACAGGGTGGTGGCACCTAAATGTTTGTGGCATGTTTTGAAAATACATAGTGGTGCCACGAAAACATTGCCTATGGAAGGTCAATTAGGATCATTGGCCATGGTGGATACATGAATTCCCTGCATGGACAACTTCACACAATAGGTAGTATAAAGAGCGATAAGGTCGCATGAGACGAGAGGGGGGTGGTGGATGGGTCAAATAAACACAGGACTTTCGCCAGGAGGCCACTGTTTGTGTCCTGTGTGAAACCAAAAGTAAACATTAAGTTATTTCATTAATTTATTCATTTTCCATTACCGCTTATCCTGCTGGGGGTCGTGGGAGGCTGGAGCCTATATCAGCTGATACTGGGCCTGAGGCGGGGTACACCCTGGACAGGTCGCCAGACTATCGCAGGGCTGACACATAGAGAGACAACCATTCACACTTACATTCACACCTACGGCCAATTTAGAGTCACCGGTTAACCTGCATGTCTTTGGATTGTGGAAGGAAACCAAAGTACCCAGAGAAAACCCACGCTGACACAGGGATGAGGAACCCTCTGGCTGTGTGGCAACAATGCCAACCACTGCACCACCGTGCTGTGCTGTGCCATGGTGGGTTATTTCAACTTTACCTAATTATGCGCATCATGTGATGTATACATGACATTATGAATTGCTAATGTCATGTGCTAAATCTAACCAAATATTTTTTCCCCTAACCGAACTCCACTTGCTTTACAAGGTTAAACCATGTTTAAAAATGTGACATTCCGAATTGACTTTCCATTGACATTGCTTTTGGAGTGCCCACAAAAATGCGGTGTTAAGGGGTCATGGTCATTTGTGATTTCTCTAAGAAAATTTTTGTAAACCATGAACTCAGGAGGTTTATTGCTTTTAAAGAACGGTTACTACATATACCTGTTTCATAAAAACAGACTGTTGTCATAAGCGATATCATTTTTGTTGTAGTGTAGCCTGGTGACTTGCTGAGTAACCAAGTTAACATTTATGCTATAATGAAAATGATACTGCAAGCAACCGACTGCATAGCCAGAGAAAAATGTGAACATAGTACGCTATAAATAAAAACATGCAAGCTAGCTAAAGTTACATTGTTAACTTACCATAGATGGTTGGTGTAGGTTGTGTTATTTGGATGGAGATAAAAGGACAGTGAATTGGGCAGCAGCAACAATGGGACACAGTGGGTTTCCTGGCTGCTCAAACATAAATCCTTGTATTCACTCTTTGTTTCTTTTATGGCATCTTTGTGGTTTACTTGCGCATTCATTGATTGACAGCATTAGGTTCTTCAGATAATGCTCGTCCTAGAGGATGATTATTTATTTGGGCCTTAGTTGGTGGTTGCCCTCTTTAGCTTTGCGTCCCATGTAACAATCGGTGACTAATTGGTGTAGTAATACTGAAACTGTAATGCAGTCACAGCTGTGTTTAAAGAGTATTTTCCAACAACTGTGGACCCGACTTGTTCTGCAATGTCACCATAGGTGTATTATGAGACAATGGGCCCCTGAGCACAGATGTGCAAAAGGCCTCACCACCTCTCCTACACAGGAGCAAGACACACAGACTTTGTGATGGTTTCTGCCTCTTTTGTGTTGTTTTGCGCCTCCTTGTGGTAATTTTGAATCCTTTATAGTCATATTTTGTCTCTTTCTAGTTGTTTTGCCCTTTGTGTTTCTTTGCGGTTCCTTTGTGTCTTTTTGGTCTTTTGTATCCTTTGTAGTAATTTTGAGTCTTGTTGGTGGGTACATGTTAATTTGAGAGACATTTTGCAGGTGAAAGCCGGGGGGGGGGGGGGACTGACACCAGGGGCCCCTGGGCCTTTGCTTGGTTGGCCCATCCAGTAGTCCATCTATAGATCTGACATCCTTATCAACAGGATGACATCATTTGTCAGTGCCTTCCAAAACTTCCAAAATGATCCACAGCTGTTTTCTGATCTACTGCCAAAATAGTCAACATTTGGTTAGATTTAGGTAGCTAAAACTGTCTGGTTGAGGTTAAAGGACCATGGCGTGAGAAACCAACAACACAGCAACCTAGCTGGAAAAAGCCATCAAGAGTCTATAAATGCTATTACAGCAACTGTAACTTGTATTGTTTTTTATATTGATTGTAGTCTTTATTACCAAGACAAAGTGTTTTAGTTGCCTAACCTTAACCATAGTTTATTTACCACAGTCTATAGTGACCATAACCACAATCTTTCCCCAGCCTCAGACATCCCATAATTTCCATGTGTTGACCCTAACCATAGCTTTCAGACACCATCTAGTTTTGACACGAAGCAGAGTCCTCATCACTTACTCCAGGGTTTCCCCCAGCCTAAAGAGAAGTCATTCTTCATGAGCACTAAGCCTCTGCCTGAGGAAACTTGAAGGCATCACTTAAAGGTGGCAAAATGACAATCTGACAGATGCCCTGTTTAGACTACCGGCCTGTATGCACCGATACACATTTCCTTAACAGGCAGAAGATACAGTTACTAATGGACCTCTGTCAGCTGACTGCTTTCGCAAAGACCAAGGAGATAGTTCCCATGGAGACAGGCATAAATTAAAGCTCTTAAACGAGCAGGGGGGTGTCCTTGTCCTTTATGCTCTACTTGTTTCCCCTCTAAAAGGTACAAAATTTATGATGGTCAAACAGAGGAAGTAACTTTTCAAGCAACATTTGACGTTGTGGGCTCAGATAGTGTATAAAGATGCCAAGATTGACAAATTGAGACAACAGCCAGTGCAGACCTTGAGGAAGGCCTCAAACATGGCACAGCACTCTCTGCCATTTTTCATCTCAACAAACACTGTGAGAGCTCAAGAGCCCTTTACAAACTGCAACAGATAAAATAGGAAGTTTTGAGAACAGTGTAAATAGCTCTCATTATCAAGTCTATGCTCCCTGCCAAAAGGCCAAACAGTGTTTTGTGTGAGAGGAGAGAACATTGTTTACATGAGAGCTGTCAGCCATTGGTGTTAATCATGTCTCTGTGAGCTGCAAGATGTGCATGTTTCAATGTGCTGAGGTGTTTTTTTTAAAGTATCAACATGGATTGAAATCTCTACACAAATATACATCTGTTTATTAAACAAAGTTAAACTGATAACATGGTACTCAGTAAGCCACTTTGGACAAAAGCATCTGCTAAATGAATGTACTATTATGTCATTTCAAAAACTGTCTGTGCAGAATAGATGCCAAAGAAAATAACAGGAGCATATGTGGAGCATATGTGGAGCTTGGTTTGATAAACAGCGCCACACATTTGGTGCCCTAAGTGAGTACGTCAGATGATGGCATCAGGGGGAAACGCGGCCAGACAACAATGAAAGTTAAGGAGGTGGAAGTCCAAGTAGGGTGAGTGTGAGGGGTAGTGGATGGGTCCAACAACCCCTTACTTTCACCCGGGAGGCTGGTATCACTTTCTGTAAGATTGTAAAGCCAAACCTTGTCCTTTTTATCTAAACCCAGCCACGGGCATGTGTTGGCTAAATGTAACCATGTGCGTTTGTTGTTGAAGGAAAAAAGACGTCAGTTTGTGGTGTTGTACCAACATAGTGCATTTATTTTCCATTAATGTTTTCACATAACACCTTTTAGAATCTCATGCCAAAAAGATATTTTTACATTGGCCTATTGTTGTTTCTGAATAGAAATTAGCCCATCTGAACATGTATTTATGCCAAAACACAACTCTGACAGTCTTGCAGTTTTCAACAGTCAAAATTGGAGTGAAGTACAAGCTTTTTTCAAATGTAAGCTATCAATCACAGTGTAATTCATTTAGAACATATATGAGGTTTCAAATGCTGTAATATGCTGTCCAGTAGATCATCTATACCAGAGGTTTTATCACTGCGTACACTCTCATTTTAAATTCTTCAACCTATCCTTATGCAATGGTCTGTATGATATCCTACAAATTAGCACCCCACAAATAACATTATATTCTTAATGTACAGTTACGTAGTTAACGTAAAGTTATAGAGGTTAGGTTTAGGCAAGTAAAGTTATTGTAGTTAAGTTTAGAAAAAAGAAACATGGTGAGGATGTACCTTAAAATGACTCAAAGTTCACACAGTTCACAACACCGGTCCCGCGGGGGGAAAGTCCCAGAGGAAAGTTATGTGTTTTGTGTCTCATTCATCACTCCAACCTGCCTCCTGACTGGACCACTCGGGACTGCTTTCTCCTTTTCTCCTGTAAACACAAATTATCCTGTTATCCTGTCACAATTATCCTGTATACACAAATTACTGGCTCATCATTAGGTGGGATATGTGCGAATTTTGGTGGATTACTTTTCGTAGGAAAATGTACGCACGGTGCATGAGAAAATCTGCTAGTCAAATTACATTTTAACAGGGCTAGGTATAGTTTTAAGTATCACAATACCAGAACTGATACCAACAGAGTAATTAGTTTGATACTTTTTTCTCCCCTACTTCATTCAGTGCCCACTGTGTGAATGGAAGCATCATTGGTGTAGTATAGCCACGCTTTTGAACATTTTGGTGGCATCTCAGCATACTAAACCACCAACTCCATCAAATACACTGGCTCAACTTCACCACATTACAGACTGTATAGGTTGTAGCTGCTGTGGTAGTGTGCCAATCGCATTTCATGTGAACTTGAAAAAACGCTTGTGGTGACTGGCTGTGAGCAAAACCATACAAACAGTCATTTCCCCAGGTTTGGGTACCAGAAGGATCAAATGCAGTCAATGATTGGACTTGGTACTGTGTTATTTCATTCGCTACCTTAAAGGTATCGAGTAATAATACTCACCTCCATAGTGCCAAATGATGTGATCAATTTTAGTGTGTGAGACTCCTGGTTTCATTTTGCATCCAAATCTGTACAAATGTTACAAGACAATGTACAATTATATCACTGACTGGGGATCACTGAGGATTTAGATTTTGGTGACGTTGTAACAATACTGATAAATATCAGATCAAAACATGTTTTAATACGGAAAATAATTTTTTGCACACTTAAAATAGTCTCAGTTGACAGATAAGCAGGAAATTAACTTCATATCTCAGCAGACAGCAGGTCTTCCTCTGCTCGCTGTCTTCAGAGCTGCTGACTTTTGGATTTGGCAGTTTGTATTCGGCTCATATAAATTCCAGTTGAGAGCAGAATGAATCTAGACAATGTGACCTAGAAATGAAAAATGATCTTTTTAATTGTCTAAGAAATGTCAGGCTACTTCTGGAGTAAAGCTATGAAAATGATATGACAGGGGAAAGCTGCTGGAGCTACAGCCAGAGTTGTTGATGGTGAAGACAACATGAGGGATGTTGAAGACAGTCTCTCCTCCCATATATTTTGTAAATCTAGCCTTTTCTAGTGCAAACCTCCTCCACATCATTATCACTATTCTCTATTACAGTGCATGAAAGAATGTAAACATATTCACTCTAGATATACAATATATTTGTTTCAAATTGGGAAGTCTTGTATGGGACAAGACTGTTTTCTGGCACAGGGCAAGTTTAGAAGTAAAAAAAATGAAAGCAGATCCAAATACTTTATAAATCATGTTTGTTTCACACATATAAATCTTTTAACAGGTGATTGTCAATATTTTAGTGACCGCCCCCCCGGCAAATTTCAGGGGGGGGCTCATGTCTTATTATAAGGAGACAAGTTCCAGCTCCCCCCCGGCTCTCCTGTAGTTGACACTGAACTGTCGCGAGTTTCATTCATACAACACAAGTAACAGACTCACTGAAGCCACCAGAGACAAAGACAGTAGAAACATGCATCAATACAACAGCTCAAGATGAGCCTCAACTATCAGAATCCTGGGGAATGCTGGAATGATGAGCACAATATAATACAATCAAAAGTAGTGTGCATGTAAACATACCCTCTGTTAGCTTTCAGATCACACCTTTATTTTGTTTTGTGCTGACTCCTTAGTTTTGTTATTAATATGATTCCATAGCATTCCACATGCTGTGATATGTTTTGCTCTGAAGGTCTTATGACTAAAACCTGTTCAAGTCTGGAGTGTATACAGTGTGTGACTTCATCACCTTTTCCTGTTTAATTAAGAAGTTTTCCTGTGGATAACATGTTAACAGATGACGTGTTTTACAGCTGCAATGACACACGATGACATTTTTAGCAGCATTAGTGTAGAATGTCTTACAGTAGCCCCTGACTGGCTCCTCAGCTTTGTTCAGCAGCTTTGACTTGTCCCAGCTCATGAATAAGCTTGCCCTCAGTAACAGTGCAGCGTGATCCTGAGGAGGAGAAAGCAGCCTTGGCCAGCCGCCCTCAGCCTTTCACATGGACATGTTGCGCTGATCCCTAACTGGAGGCAGCAGAGCAAGACACTGCATCTATTCAGCAGGAAGCCGGGCTTTTGATTTGGTTCATGGGGATCACTTCTAACTGCAGACAAGCATTAACACTGAGTGGGTCGTCATCTTTGACTTGATCAACCAATGATAGGGGAGCAGCGGCGCTCCAGCTTTAAAATGAGCTGAAGTAAAAAGGGTCTCTGTGCCACCAGCGCCCGGCTGAATCAAAATGTTGTCTTTTATTCCAAACCCATTAGCAACCTCCCGACACATGCTATAATAAAAATACACATTTATTTTGGTCAAAATGGGATGAAAACAGCACTTCAAAGCTCTTGGAGATTGAAGTAGCAATTTGGATGTTTCATTTTTTTCCCTCTTTCATTGCATTGGTGTGGTTTTGGTCATGAGGAGACCTATTCACAAAGCCTGCCCATTCAGAAAGATGATTCTTTAATGAAGAGATATCATTTCTTCTATTAATGTACAGACTTGCGTGGGTGCGTTCTCGTGTGTGTGTGTGTGTGTGTGTGTGTGTGTGTGTGTGTGAAAGTAGGCTAATGGAGCTTCAGGCTGCTAGACTTTCATTATGTAGCCTACTCATTTGACCAAAAAACAAAACAAAACAAAAAACATAAAACTTTTTTTTCAAAGGGAGTACTGTGCTGTGTTTAAATTATTTTCACATGTATACAATAAATACTGAAATTAATCAGTCATGCATAAGCAACATTAAAATAAGCATAAATGCCATCTCCAGAATGCAGCATGCTATTAAAGGAGCTATATGTAAGAAATCTAAAGCAAATAGTCGTAAAATCCTCCTAATATGTCACAGAGACTAAGGAATAATGTTCATATAACATACTGATCTCACCGACAGCAACAGTACAGCCAAAATATTCACATTTAAAAAATTTTTTTACTGTCTGCAAATCATGTTTATGTTTTGAATTTGTGTTTTGGCCTGTTGCGCCATCCACCGCCGTCTACCAGTCACACAGTCAGTAGAGTCTCAGCATCAGTTACAGTTACGACTGAGCTACAATGGCTGACGGTGTGACTAAACCCAAACGACCTCGTTATGATTCCCAAAAACACCAAGATAAAACTCGAGGCAAAGCGAGGGTCTATATAGGAGATGCTTTTGAATGGTGGAGACGGTTGAAAGTGGAGAAGAATTTGAAATCGGATGTCAAAGTGGCTATTCTTCTCCTTGACTGGTAAGCTTTAGCCAAAGTTGGCTAACTAGTATCATAGCTAGACGGGGATGGACATTTCAAATACTTTCAACTGTTATTCATTTTCGAACATACATTGTAGCCCATGTGCAGGTGGGTCATCGACCCGACTGATGTTTTTGAGAAACGTTAGCAGCACGGCAAGCAGCATTAGCAGTGTCCCAGTACGTAGCATTAGCAGCTGGCTCCTCCTCAGCTGTATGCCGGCAGACACGACTCGCGGCAGTATTTTGAATTTGAGTGCAGTAACCATTTTGGCCACATTCTTACATACAGCGCCTTTGAGATTTGTTGATGAGGGTAAAACTGTTACTAATCCTCTGTAATCCCAAAGCATATGTCACTGACTTTTCTATATCAGTGCTCAACCCATAGAAATAAAATGGATAGAGAGGACATTAAAATTTTTACTGTGGTCATTTGACTGGTACCAAAGAAAATGGCAATTGTTTTTATGGTTGGCAACACATCAGTGGGTTGTTAAAATGCATCTTTGTGACTTTAGTTAGCATGACTTTGCAAACTCTGCTACTATGTGCCTTCATACTATCTAATGAATAAGCATTGTATTTCAACAAACATGCAGATAATGGCTAAAAAAGAAGAAAAGAGGAACATTCTGTCATTCTTGGACACCATGTCAACTTCGGCCTGTTACATGCAGTGTGTGTTTTCAAAATCAAAACTTCTGTTTTTGCAGGGAATGTACACTTTGCATACAGTCTCTTTCAAAAATAAATGCACTACCTCAGTACAATGTGGTTAATTTATATTTTTTTAATGCATGTGGTTGGGTTTGAAAGTCAGTGATTGTTGGACCCATCCATAACCCTTTCCGTCTGCCCTTCTTGGACTTCTGCCACCTTAACTTACAGTAACTGGGTTTCCATCCAAATGTATCGCAAATTTTAAGCGAATTTTGTGAAAATGCGCAAAAGAAAATGTGAATTTATGCACGTTTCCATTCATTATTGTTTTGCTAGTACTGGGAGTCAACAGGTCGAGCAGAAGGTGGCGCTTCTCGTGAAAAATAAAATGCAAAAGAACATCCGTAGAAGAAGAGGGCGCTGTGAGATGACGTCATTGAGAGTGTCTCATGTCCACAACTGATGTAAACAATTACCGGCACATCCATGACTATGACGAGATGGAGAGATTCCTTGGGAACTTCTTGGCTATTGCGAGAGCTCTCATCACACTCATATCAGCGTTGTCAGCGTAGCCTACATAATGCCGTGATGTCTATGTTGGTACACCAGGCAGTGCACATGATGCAGCGGTATTCAACACATCCAGTCTATTCAGGTAAGTTGTGAAATAGCCTACACTCACCTGACACTGGAGTAACTACCTCTCTCTAAGTTCACACAGGTGTGTGTGTGAAGTAGAAGTAGGATCTGGTAGCCTACGTCATTGTTTATTCATTAAATCTGTTTCCATTGCCAAAAGTCACATTTTCCTAATATTGATCGTTAATCGTTGATCATTAATATTTGGCTATCGTTAGACAATAACGGCAACTGGCTGCATATCATGCTAATGTGAAAGGATGGCTTTCTTTTTTTGTTGGTGTCTGACACCGGAAATTATTGATCAAGCGCTGGTTCCTGACCACTTGGAAGTGAGACCAGGTTGCTTGATATGATACATATAAAACGTGAAAAATTTAACTTACTCATAGTTTGCAGCGACAAACAATAACACCATAATCTTCTGGCAACTGGGTGGCAGTACTGTATATTGTACAGACAGAGGTATCAGATCAGTGTTTAAAAGTGAAACCAAGCTCTAATAAATTATGCCATGTTGGAACCCAGTCATGACCTCAAGTCTCCAAATTCCCTTTCAGGCCACTGAAATGTTTTACATCTTTAAACTCTTTAACAGAATTTTAAAATATGAGGCACCAATCCTAAATTTTAATCATTCTTTTTTCTTTTTTTTTTTACTAAGAATTGTTATGCCATTATTCATTAAATTCATTCATCTTTCTGTTTCAAATCAGTTACATGCAGTCATTTCTTCATGGCCACTATTATACAGGACTGTGTGGTCTAAGAGGTTAATAATGAGGGCTGTACTGTATATTCAAAGGATTTTGAACTGCCTCAAAGAGAAAACGGATGAAAGAAATGGTAAATAATCTGAACTGTCTGCCTTTTGGTCCCAGTTTATTCTGTGACCTGTGCTGTCAAACCTGGAGCGGGCTCTATGAGTGCTGCCTGTGTTATTGCTCTTTTCATGGAATTTACTGATTGTCAATTATTCTGTTATTGTAACTATAATACTTGATGAAAACAATGTGTACTGTGCAGTTTGCATCCCTGGTTAGAACATAAAAAATGCTCAAAATTGGAGTTGGAGGTTTTTTCCTAAAAGCGTCTATATCCAAGTGTGCATCTCTTGGCAGCCACATTTTAGCAGTCCCAGGCTCTGCTGGTGCATACCTTCGAGTCCTGGTGTAAAGCCATTTTAACAGCATCAGGGTGATGTTAGCGTATGTAGCTTCAGTTCCCAGTGGGTCTAATTCAACACTTGTTTGTGGCACTGTGGCACCTGGAGACCAGCAGTCTGATGTCTGACATGCTGTTGCCCATGGCTGCTTTCCAGCTCAGCATCAATCGGGGATCAGCAGCTGTGTAAAACAGGCCCACGCAACCTGAAACTTTAATGCCGACACAAAGGCTACCAGGATCCTGCTCATCCCCCATCCTGACGTGCTGTGAGACTTCCCGCATGTCGGTAACAGTAATCAGCATCCCAGACCAGTGTGATACAAGTCAAGATGGTGTGTGTGGTGGGGGTGGGTCCCACCTTATTCTTCATCAGAAGGACATGGTAATGAACACAGGGGACTAATTTTCAGATGTCGCAACAAGTAAGATATGCGAGCCGTGCATTCAATGTTACCACCTCCCTTATCCCCCCCCCCCACACACACACACACACACACACACACACACACCCTGCTCCTCGCTTCTGCCTGACTTCCTGCACCACACCACCGGCACTCTGTGAGCAGCAAGCAGTTAATTATTGAGCACCTGAAGAGCAGCACAGCTCTCAGCCTGCTACTGTCTGGTTGTTTAAAATAGCTCTCCACACAGCACACACTGTACAGCTTGCACACTGTTAACACCAAATCACATATGATGCTGCATTTTCAACATATGTCACTGTCCTTTGTTGGCCATAGCAGAAGCAGTGGCTTCTATTCAACCTGCATCATCCTAATAATGATCATCATCATTTGCTACTCTTGATTTCTGCATTGAGAGGCAGTGTTGGCATTAAGATGAAATACCAGATCACAAATCTCTTTTCAGCATTTTCACTACATGCCAAGTAGAGCTGGGTATCACCACTGATCTCCTAAATCAGTTTGATTTTGATTCACAAAGTCCTGATTCGATTTGATTTCCGATTTGGTTCAATCTGATCCGATATAGATTTGACTGGGGATATTTCAGTTACAATACCAATTTTTGCTAGTATGTGAAAGAGATTCTCAGATAACTAATACTGTAAATTTTACAAGGAATTATTTTAAAAAAAAATTAATTCAAAACAGGAATAAAACTGAATATTTCATAACTAAATGTTGTTTCTAGAGCAGCAACAGTATATAAACTCAACAACTCACTTTAAACAAATCCAAAATATAAATAAGATAAATCAGATTCCTGACACAATACTGAGTGAAGTTTATAAAGAATGAAGAACACAGACATCAGTATCAGTCCTCCTGTCCTCTCTGCTGCTGAGGAGAGTCACTGCCTGCAGGCCACATTACCACCAGTAAGTGTTAAGATACGTGACAAACTAAGCAAAACCATTAGACATTAACAGTTATTGTTGTTTCAGCTTGTTGGTAACAATTTGCAATGGGGTGGAAGGCACTCTGTGATTGTTTATAAGATACAGCACAGAGCAGACTGAAGTATCACTTTTCTACATGTTGCTAAACAGGTGTATTGATAAAGTATTGACTTTTTCCTCATGAAGGTTTTATTGCACTCACAGTAACAAATGTAGTTGTCCTCAGCTCAAGTTATCCTCACTTCTCTGTGTCCACCATGGCAGCTTTACTCAGTGTGTGTGTGTGTGTGTGTGTGTGTGTGCGCGCGCGTATATGTGGCACGGCAGCACCGACGCACAGACAGCAGGAGGAGAGGCTGCTGCAGCATGATGATGAATTACACCAAAATGTAAAAAAGTAAGCTAACAGTTACAGAAAAAAAGAGCTGGTACCACCACAGCTTCTCAATACCACAGTCGTTGATAATTTAGCGCCATGGCTCATATACTACTGCCGACATTACCAGGGTTAAAGCTTCATACATCCGTGGGAAAAAGCCTATATTAAAAGATCTCAGATTTTACAAATCGATATCAGGTCATTCAAATGAAGATCAAGTTGATCAATTATACAAACCCAGCCCTAATGCCAAGTAAGTGGGATATAATGAAAGATTACAATGTTAGGTGCCCACAGTACAGGGATTCAAATACCCCTTTTCCACCAAAATTAGTGTGTGTATGTGAGTTTTTTTTTTTTTTTTTTAATACGGGACAACCTGCTAAAATAGGCTATAGGCTCATTTACCATTGCTAATAGACTTACAGCCACGTACATGGCTCTGCAGCAGATACTGTAAGTATGCCTATCTATGTTTTGTTACTGGTGTGTCACAGC
Source organism: Epinephelus fuscoguttatus (assembly GCF_011397635.1). Lineage (NCBI taxonomy): Eukaryota > Metazoa > Chordata > Actinopteri > Perciformes > Serranidae > Epinephelus > Epinephelus fuscoguttatus. The sequence goes on from NC_064757.1 coordinate 5,749,015, forward strand.
CCGGCCTTAAAAACTCTTTTTACATATCCCTTCCTTATTCAGTCTCTCTTTCAAACTCAGAGCAGACTACTTTGGAACAATGTTCAAGTGCTGCTTGGGCAGAGATGGACGGTATTTTGTGGTTAGGTGAGATGCATCTCATTGGTTAATGGGCTAAAATTAACACATTCACCCAGGTCTTGTATTTCCATCACTACCAATCAGAGCCGGGGCCAATAAATAAACGTGACTACTGTAGAGTCATTTGACCTGGGTATGAGGGCTGACTAAAACCATTCCCGCTGCATTAAAAAGCAAGTCGTGTTTTGATCTGATTCGATTTCCGATTCGGTGTCTGGCACCACCAAGAAAGAAAGCAAAGTCTGTTTGTGTCGACGTCGGTTCCCTTTTACCATTAAAAAGCCATTTAACCCTCCAAGGGGCTTAGGTGCCATTGGTCCCTCGTGAGCAGCTACACTAACAGCAACTTCCACTGATTTGTATCTTCAGAGCTTACCTAGAAAAGGGCTACCTAGAGAAGGAAGCCTGCTGGGGGCCAGGTCTATACCATTGCAGCCTGTGCTTTGTGGACCCAATACCTGCAAGTGCAGGCAGAGAGGTCAGGGAATGACAATTCATTTTAAAAAGAACAGGAGTTCACATTTTTCTTAATATTTGGCTGCCATTGCTTCTTCCAGCTATAGAACATGATAAAGGTTTGTGCTTGATACTCAAAGTTTCCCACATAAAGTGCTCCATCTTTCTAAAAGAAAACCTCCAGAGGCATTAAAATATTTCAGCTCACACATTTTCTTAATCAGGTCTATTTGTTGTCCATAACAACATATTGATAACAGTGTGCTGATGTGAAAAAAAGAAAGAAAATAGAGCTGATAGATCTGCTGTGATCATGTGGCCCCAGGCAGGGATTAGACATACTGACACTTGCAGCTGCTTCCAGGTTCTCAAAGAAACTTTCTGGATAAACACATGTTAAAAAATAAAACATATAATTGTGATTAAAACATATTTACAAAAAGCCCTTTTTTCCACTGAATTAAAGCCTGAAGGAGTTATTCTGCTGTGTCTTCACTACAAATATTCACTGTGCTTAGCTCAACAGTAAAGATTGAAATAAGCTTCTTCTTCCAAGATACACATTAACTCTCTACAAACCTGCAGAAAAAGATATATATGGATAATCTCAGCAATGCATTGTGCAGACCTACACCCCAGGCAAGCTGATTGGTTGATTCTGTTGTGAGGCGAGTCCAAAAGGAACCTGGTGAAGCAGGTTCCAGCTTCACCTCTTCATTCAGTGATACAAGGAAATTAAAAATCCAAGCAAAAAGCTTGTAGCCTGGAGGCGTGCTCTACAGCCTGTCATTTACTACTATTATAAATATAGTGATAATATGTTTACAGGGTTACTGTTGTGGATGACCATCATACCATGACTGGGACGTATGGAGGTCCACGTATAAAGACAGAGACCAGAGTTTGTGTTTGCTTTGTGTTCTTTTGTGTTGTCTTGTTTGTTTCCAGGATTGAATGTGTACATGTGTGTGTGTATTTGTGCATGTACATGTTTTATATGTTTGTGTGTTTACCTCTGAGGGCAGTGCTGTCTGTCTCATGTTTTAACTAGATATGACACCCAGTCTATTCCAATCAGTGTTTTCATGAGCTGCTCTACTGAGGAGGTCTGAGCAGATGCCTTGGACTGCACAATGATTCTGCTTCTGATTTGGTGTGTGTGTTTTGTATGTATGTGTATGTGTGTGTGTGTGTGTGTGTGTGTGTATGTATATATATGCAGACAGAGAGGATAAAGAGAGAGAGAGAGAGAGAGAGATAGAGAGAGAGAGAGAGAGAAAGAGAGAGAGAGAGAGAGAGAGAGAGAGTAGAGAGAGCATCATGCATGCAGCCTCCAAAAGGAAAGAGGATCTTTAATGTTGCATTTAGAGTAAATCAGGCAGGCAGAGAAACAGGCAGACGCTCCCCAGTGACCTGAATGGGGAGTCACGAGAGAATACCCGTACGAGCTGCTCTCCGCTAAATGCACTCTCATATTAATATTTTATAACCACCCATAATGCTGCTGGAAGAAAAAAAAGAGGAGAGATCCAGAAAGAGGAGGAGGAGACATACATCAATTTGCCCAAGGTCCTCACTCCAGGAACTTGAAATAGAGGGATATTTTGCCATTAGATGAAATAGTTCATTGTGCTGGCTTCTCAGGAGCATAAACCATCGCTCCACACTCTCTCACTCTCACTCACATACACACACACACACACTCGCACAATGCAGAGACATGCATTATCTGCCACAGCTCAATGAAGAATCCAGCCACACCTTGGCGTGAGAAGGAAAACACTAGTGTGGTCATCAGAGTACACAAAAGTCGTTCAAACATTTTCATGCGATGGAAAATAATAATTTGTTTGTGATACTGATATAAAATGCTTTGTTTTCTTATGATCAGGAATTCTCTCTCAACCTCAGCATACATTACTGCTTTCTTGCACTCACTGGATGAAACTGATTGTGATGTTGTAATCATCTGATACAGAGCTGCTCCAACATCATCACATGTCACAGGCTGTTGCAGCTGCAGACAAGTAACATCCGTGTGATGTTTCCATGATATTCTATACAATATTCCTAGAAGGACTGATTGTTGCTTGTGGTCACTGTGATTCCAGCAGTTCATCAGCTGTTAAAATGTCATGAGCATACTTTTAGTTCTAAATAAAGCTTGAAGAGCATGCACACACTCAGATCTATACAATATTCTCTGAAGTGAACAATAAAGAAACTTTGCTGTGTGATTAAATGACACGATGATTAAATCTTCATCTCCAACTCAGTTTACAGTGTAATAACCAATTTAGACATAAGGCGACCTTGTCTTCTAAAAACAAGATTTTATGTGCTTCTAAAAGATTTTTTTTTTTTTTAAATTATAAAGTACATCACATAGATTAAAGCTACTGAAACACATTAGGTTAGGGAAAATAACATTAATATTTTAAATCTACTTTATTTAAATTATAATACATATCCCATCTTGAGTCAGAGCTGACTTTTTCCAAAATTGTAATTTTGAAACTCCCAGATTCCTAATTTTCACTAATAAGCCATTTAACAATAAAGGCTATTTACCAAAACTCTAAATACTCCTGCTCTCCACACATGAGTATCTGAACTTTGCTCTCGCCTTGATTTCTTTCTGACTCTTTCACATACATCTGACTTTTTTGCACGTCTTACTTCTTTGCACGTCTGACTCTGCCAAAGTTAAATCAAGGCCAATTTATCCCATCCTAAGCCTTAAATAAGTGATTTGGGTTGCTTAAATAAAACTATAAAGACATTAATCTCACTTTTGGGATATTGAAGGCAAATGAATCAGCATGCTGAAAATGTGTATGTATAAATGTAGCTATATATCAGGGTGCAAACTATGGGGGAGCCAGGGGAAGCTTGGCTCCTCTTATTAAGACATGAGCACCCCTGAAATCATGATTGTGAAATTTTTGGAAGGTCAGTAAAATATTGATAATATATCATTTTGCAGTGCATTTAGATATTTCTTTGCCTTCATCATCATGATTCATGCATACAATTAGGCTATTATTGATGTATGATTTATACATGGGTGATTCATCATTAATTCATCTTAATAAAGGTATCTGCGTGCATGCTGAGTAGAGCATGGAGGTGCAATATCACAACTTCACTCATTTTAACTCAAAGACAAGAAAGACATCAAACTTGTGTATGTCAGAGGCTGTCAGTCTCTCTCTGAGGCACGTGCAAGCAGCACCCCAGTTAGAAAAAACAAGCTTCCCTGAAAACCAGGGAATAGGTCACACACTGGTATATATGTTCCTTTATTATTGTACTGGTATATGAAGTGTTGTAAATTAGAAGTAAACATGCTTTTAAGCCAGGGTTACACAGTCATATCCATGTCAACAGTTCCTTAAATGTACTATTTATTATTACATATGATAATAATCATTGGTTTTCCACAATCTAAAACTGCACTTCAAACCAAGGGCAGCACTTTTTGTTATAGCAAAGCCCAGCCCTGTCACCTGCATCTGACTGCTAGAAGAAGTAATAATAATTAAAACTGTAATATAAGTTGTAATAAAAGTTAGCCAGTTTATTATTAATAATGGCAAAACTGTTAAATCCCCCCCCCAACCAAAAAAAAAAAAAAAAAGGTGTTGCTGCCTGATACGATCCAGGCCAGCTAGAGGAAACCGAGCAGTACTCTCAGTGCGCTGGCCCTCCATCCATCACCTTGCTGAATAGTTACTTTTACACATGTTTCATGCGAAATTCATTAGCATATCATTGACGGTGACCGTAATTGTTTAATGAGTCGTTAATAAGTAACACAGTAATTAGCATCAGTGGCATAATTATGTGTAGTGGGTGCAGCATTTTGTTTGGAATAATTATCACCATTGACAGCCTTTTGCACAAACAAGCAGAACCCTGAGAGGCAGTGGAGGGTGTACACAAACAACACACTCCATCTGAGAAGCAACGGGACTAAACACAACACACAAATAAAACAGCCATCACAAACATGCTGAGCCCAGTTCAGTGCCAGAGCTAGGATTTTACAAACACGGAGGTCATCATGAGTCCTGACCCAGATGCGCCTTCCACCCTGCTAAGGACTTTAAACACAAATCAAACATGTTTACAAGCTGGGATTTTTTTTTCTGTACAATTTATCATTCATTTAAATCCTATCATATCCTATCCTATCCTTAAATCCTACATTTTATTTTTTTTCTCAAATTCACAAATGGCCAGTATAAAAAATATTGGTCCTATCCTTTACAGTAAAATACTGACTTGGGGACACTTTTAATTAAGAGCTGGTTTCTGACTGTATCCATTATTTATTCATTAACATAAAAAGATAAAACATAAAAAACATATATAAAAAACATGACAAGAACAATGCATTACGAAAAAAGTCCTATGAATTAAGATCAGATTGTACACAATGTGCCATCCCTGGACTCATTTGCTTCTATAATTATCATATTTGTTTTTTTGAATTGTAAACACCTTTTCCTGTTTTTAGTTAGCCTGTTATGCGCTTTATGCTAATATGGTCAATGTGATATTGTTGTGTGTAAAATTTTGCATTAAATGTCCTGTCCTGTCTATTCACTGCTGTATATTTGAACTGTGACCTGCTGAGCAACTGCAAATGCAAACTAATTCTGGCATTGCACAAAATAAAAGATGATGTATTGGTATGTATTTGCAGATGAAAGAAAGGAAAATATTTTGTTTATTTTTAAAATTTGCACTCTGATCATATTGAAAACAATAAAAAATGTTTTGAACTCAACATGACTGAGCTATCTCTACCATTCGTTTAGGTATGTTACGCTAAAAAAATCCGCTAGATGTCGCTGTGTCTTTAAATAGCACACCTTTGCAGTTTTCCTCCTTCAGGAAGGCAGTAACAGAAAATAGCATGCAACTGGGCCGTAGTAACTACCTTAGGCCACTGGATACATTTAATGTATCTGTTGTATATGCTGAAATTCATAGGCCTGTGTTTGAAAACCTATGGGGTCTGTTAAAAACAACAATATCAAAGATTTTTGTTATAATTGTCCCAAGAAATAAATAAAATGCAAAAAAAAAAAAAGAAAAGAAAAAAATGAGGGGTTTACATGATTGAGGTAAAACTCCCCACACATGTGTACATACATGACATATAAAACATTTGTGACTTAAATTTATTATAGTCCTCTGTACTGTGTGTATTAAAGGAGCTGTCCATAAATTTGGAACTAATAGCAGCACTCTCCCTTTGTCCTGTGCACTGTGCCTTTAAAGAGACTGGCAGCAGCCTCACGCTCATAATGATGAAGCAAATGTAGCTGAAAACATTTGGGGGAATAAATGTGATAGAAGCACTGTATAGCCTGGTTTGTTTCAATAGGCCTGCAGCTCTGTGAACGTGAAATTTATTGACTGTCCACAAAAGCATTTCTTGGAAAATAAAAAAAAAGACATTCAGCAAAGGAAGGGCCAACTGTAGACGGATGAATACAAACACCAGGATGTTGGCTGAGCAGACAAAGACATTGGAAACATTCTATAAAACCCATAGCACTTCAGCTCAGTCTGTCTGCTATCTGCCTCCTCTCCTTTGAAACACAATTATGTGACCATTGGCAAACACTGGCGCCAAACATAGCCATTTTTCCTCCTTGCCACCAGATGGTTCCATTGAGAATAGATGCACGGCCAGTGTTTGTCTTCTACTTAGAGCTGTGGTTGTAATGGAGTCGCTAATGATTATAAAACACCTGCTCTGGAAATAAAACAAACAGAAACGCTGGCCAGGGCCGAGAGCTAAATACCTATGTGATCAGGTTGAAAAGGTGCTGGGCTCATGCTCGCTTGGTACTTATCCAGGGACACAAACCCTCAGCAGATGTCCTACCTATAGAAGTAAGGGTCTGCAACCTCATCTCAAAAAAGCAGATGCACACGTATCCTCGCAGTCAGTCTCCATAATAGCTAATTGGCTGTTTGCTCAATGGAGAGAAAGGCTTGTTTCCACAAAGGGGTCATGTCTGTGATGGTCTGTGGTCTCTTCAGATGCCAGGCTAGGGTTTCATGTGGTTTGGAGGTTATCAGTGCCCCAAAGCTGCCTTACAATGGACATGTTTGTACAGTGGTATGACAGCCAGGAGACTGCTGCCGTGAGGAGACACAACTTGTGACAACAAGCAGGAGGGCTGAGCAATAGAATGACATTAATGAGTTAATAATTGCAACATGCGCACACAGCAAAGCACCAATTCCATTTTGTTCACATAATAACTGAAGAGCAGTGCTTTTTCTCACTGTACCAAACAGGCCACAAATCTGGATTTGAAATTGTGATTGGATGAGAAACACTTAAGATTATTTTATCTAATCTCCTCAGTTATACATGTGAACGTAACTGTAATTTCTATTGTCAAATAGATACGGAGTATGAATTATACTGAATGCAAAAAACATCTGCACACTCAAAGCTGTGCAAAACCTTCACAATAAAGCAAGCTTTTGGTCAGAGACCATCTTTAAGGCATGAACCTTATAAAGATTTCTGGACAGATTTGAGTGTGCAGATGCTTTTTTCATTCATTTTGATTTCTAAAGCTCCAGCAACTCAACTAAGTGTGATACCGGGTAAGATTTTTTTTCTCTCTCTCTCTCTGCTTCTGAGTCTCCTATAAATTATCATATAAAATATATCATATAGTTTAAAAGCACACTCAATAATTTAAAAAGTAAACCAGAGGTTGGCCTCTGCACCTGAACCCTACAATCTGTCCCAAATGAATAAACATTTGTTAATACACAGGTATTAACATAAGGCAAACACTAAACGAATAAAAAGAAAACTAAACCTAAACTATTGTTGCTACTGTTACAGAGTAACAACACCAAGCTGAAGAGGGCGTAGGGCGTAGGTTTAGTTTCAAGGTTGTGCGGGACAAATGTCAAACTGACTTGTAAATGCCTTTAATTTTGTCAGAGAAACATCTTTTGCTACTTTCATGGCTTTAATGGAGGGGACAATCATAGATATTTTGTTAGTTAGTTTTGTTTCAGCATTGGGGAGGGGGCACATATGATATGGAGGGGTTGGTCTCTGCCAGAAAGCATCAGACACCTAGTGTCTTGCTTTCCAGTGAATTTTTATGTAAAAGTTTTTGCCTGTTCTTCAACAGTTGACGGTGGTAACATCTTTAATATTTCAAAATTTTGTCAGACTAAAACAAGGTGGAAATGCACATGTTCGAAACACTGACAAATCTACACCTATGACAGAGAAACACTAACATTGCTCATTTTCTATTTTCCATGTAACTCTTCAGGCTTGAAGTACTCTGAAGGTACAAATATTTCTTTCAGAAACTGCAGAGAACGTTGCGCCTATCACTAGTTCTATCTGAGCATTTTTTAAATGTAAACGTTCCATTCACGAAGTCAAACAGCGTCGTCTTGTCTGCCTCCATCATGTGACAAAGCCTCTGTGGCCTTCAGGCCTTATATACATATATATAACTTTCAATTTTTTAAACTATGCAAATATGTTGCTGTGAACTTTGAAAATACACATTTGGTATACGTGAAGTTTTTATGTGTTTTATTTATTAAATCAGGATTACCAATGATCAGTTAAAGAACATGCTTACAAATTGCAAGCCGATTATTAACCAATATTATTTCCTGAGCCACCTCACACAGCAGACACTGTTTAAAAGTGTTTACTTAGTAATCCTTTAAATAATTTCACTAATGTTTTAATTGATATATATGTATTTTGCGTAACATATTTATTTCATAATGTCTTGTTCACTGATTTAGTAAAAAACATTTTAAATGCTAATTTAATGTTTTTCAACATACTGGTGGGCTTAGGAGCTCTCTATTTATGTAAGTAATGTAATTATGTAAGTAATTATGTGAATTATTGTTTTAGAGAGACTGCGTATAGTCATTGTGATAGAAATGTATGTAACAAGTCAGTGTAAATATGCATGTTATGTCTTAATATATGAATATTGGTCTATTGACTACATACAATATTTATCAATAACTTTGTATCAATTTATTGATTCCTAAAATGTGTTTTTGTCCCAACAATAAGATTAGAATCTCTAACATTACTGATAAATCTTGACCCTGCAGCAGGTATAGAAAGTGGATGGATGGAAGAAGAACATTAGCCTATGCCACCACTGAAAATCATAGGTTTATGACATTTATTTATGCGAAAAAGAGGAAAGGAGTCCACTTTGAATATTTTTTGTGGCTGAAAACAAAGCCCTGTCTGTAACCATGCAACATACAGATTAACAGGCTGCAAATCTGCATGTGGGGGGGTAGGGGGTTGAGGTGGCGCTGGAGCTTCCCCTCCCCTCTGGTCTTCAACATCTCAATCACGTCTCCCGGGCCCCGCCCCTTTGTATTAGCCCCCAGAAAGTGATGGACATCCTTTCACTGGCTGCCTGACCTCTAGTAATCCTGTTTCACAGACCAGCTCCCTGCTGAAGCCAACACAATGGCAGGCGCTCAGCCTCCTCCCAGTCGATATTCCGAGAGACTTGATCGAGCAAATTAGTATCCTTTGGTAAGGGCATGACCAAAGACCTTTTCAACACCCTACCAGAATCAATAAAGAACAGTGAACAGCATGTTTCTTTCTTCTTTGTCCTTTTACTTCCCTTCCTATGCTACTTCCATCCAGGGTTCAAGCTCTTGTGTGTGTTTCCTACAAACGGCCTCTGCTACTGGGCGGAGATCAAAGGTTAAAACTGCAGACGGTCAGTGTGTAATCTAGATTTCACTCCAGCTTGTAGTAAAAGAGTTGTTACATGATGTATGACTGAAGGTGATGAGAAAAAAAAAGAAAATTGTAAAATGAGAATCGAAATTAGTTGTGTTAGCTGCATGTTATGGGAACCAGGTAACTGTACAATATACTGTACATATTTTTTTTATATTTTAAGTTTCAGTAAGTTTGGTTATTATTTCTTATTATCAACAATCTCGTGAAAAGGTGAAAATCCTGCAATGAACTGATCCTGCAGCAAACTAAATGTGTATTGTGCGTGTATATCTACAGCCTCTTCTTCCTCTGTGCCATAGAGCTCTACTGTTATCAAAAACACATCAGTGAGGGGCATCAGTGGCTTAGTGGATAGAGCAGGCGCCCCATGTACAAGGCTGTTGCCACAGGGGCCAGCCTGTGGCCATTTCCTGCATGTCACTCCCCTTCTCTCTCTCCCCTTCACACTTGTCTGTCCTGTCGATTAAAGGCTAAAATGCCCCAAAAAATATCTTAAAAAAAACCACATCAGTGAGACACACTGTTAAACTGTGCATAGTCCCCAACAAATGCTCCATTTCCTCCTGTTTGGGTAACATTGGATAAAAACTACAGTAACCATCTGTTAGAAAATGACAGCCTTTTGTAAAAAAAAAAAAAAAAAACAAGAAAAAGAAAAAAGAAGAAGGTATAACTGTGTATTTGGTGACAGTAAGAAAAATATCAAATAACATTTACCAGCTGACAAGGGTAGTATAAAACTGAGTCATTTTCAACAATATTTCCTCAATAATAATCTCATAATAAAAATGAAATAAAGACTAATGATTATACTGTAGAACTGAACTGCAACTACTGTTTTTTTTTTCATTGTCAATTAATCTGACAATTTCTCTATTAATGTATTAGCTGTTTGGTCTATCAAATGTCAGAAAATGGTGAAAAATGTCAATCAGATCACGATGAGGCCCTCAAATATCTTTTGTCTGGAATCCAAAGATATTCAGTTTACTGTCATAGAGAAGGAAAGAAACCAGTAAAAATTCACATTTAAGAAAGTGGAATCAGAGAATACTGATTGTTTTTCTTAATTGGTTATTAAATAAGTTGGCAATTAATTTGATAGTTGATGACTAACTGATTGATTAATTAAGTTTCTGTCAATACATGCAGGATAGTGTGCACTGGGGCCCGTTATAACTTGCTTATGCCACTGCTGTACATAGAGTCTGTTCTTGTGTGTGTAAGCACATGTTTGTCTTTACTGCATGCTAAATACACATTTCATACATCTATGAAGTCATTTTCACTATCACACTGTAATTTAAACATATTTATTTCTATTGTTTTCTTTTCTCTTCGCATGTACTGTATATAACAAATGTTGTCCACTGTAGGTAGACATTGGAATGACACTGCAAAGAGAGACAGGTGTACGGTACAACATCTATCCCTTTTCTAAACAAAAAAGATATAAAAAAGACAAACAGGTGTTGTAAGGTCAAACATATTTGTTTTTGTTGAGTTATTATTACCTTTTTGTTAAGTGAAAGAGAGAAATAAAGACCAACATATAAATAAATCACTTTTTTTTTCAGATAACCAAACCCCCAAGAGCACTGAGCAACAGTCAAACACAGTGTGAAGTTGTGCCTGCTGTTCATGAGCTAAATTCCAACTCATTGTGTTTCACATGAAAACAATCAATGAAGTGGCTTTCCCCTCATTTTTCTATCACATTCATAACAGTGTTTCTTGACTGCAACAGATCAGGGTAATGATGATATGGCAACAGAACATGTCTATTAAGTTTAGCACAAAAATTAATAATGAGTAATGAAGTGTTTATAACGCATTTAAGAAAGTCTGCACAATTTGAAATCTCATTTGAAATCTCTTTTTTTCATCATGCTGTGATTGCTTTGTGGGGCTTTTACTATGAGGCTGTATAACCTTATACAACTAATTATTTCTATTATGATTTTTATGGCTTTTTATATTTCATAATAAAGGAAGACCAAATACAACATCTCTGGCATCATGTTGTATTTGCAAAGTTAATGTGAATTAGTTTCTAACGAATGGTAGCCAAGTCTGTTGCAACATAGATAAAACTCAAGAATCTTATAGGAATAATATATATCTATACAAAAACAGCTGGCCCCAGTATTTCAAAACTGGAAACACAGTATTAAAAGCTGCCATCACTCTGTCTGACGGGTCTTAATACACAAAGTCTTGTTAAATAACAACTCGGTCTGAGTTATTAAAATTTCTGATGTTGCTGAATGTTTATTTGCATCAGTGATGTTTGTAAACACAATGATCATATTTAAACTGTGTTAATTGAGACACACTGCACATTATAGGGATCTTAAAATTGTATAACAAAAACAGACTACTTAATATCAGTGTTGCACATCTCAGTTCAGTGGAACCACTTCGTGAGCTGGGCTTGTCTGACATCCTAAGAGGATGGTGATGATGTTGTTTTCTCTCTCGCTCTTGTCTTTCTTTTCCCTTCTTGTAGCCTGATTTTATTTGTTTTAAATGACACGATGTGAGCATCACACTGCATTTGGAGCCCATTCAACTGCTGTTGACAAAACCATGTGCACCTTTCAGAGGGATGGAGGGGACTCCAATATTGTTATGCCGCAGGGATAACAATGGGGCCGCAGGGATTGTTTTCAGGTTGTCTGTCCGTCCATCAATATGTCAGTCCATCAGGTTCTTGTGAGTGCTATATCTCAAGGTTATTATGAGGGAATTTCTTCAAATGTAGCACAAATGTCCACTTGGACTTAGCAATGAACTGATTAGATTTTGGTGGTCAAAGGTCACTTTGACCTCATTGGTTGCATTCTTGTGAACATGATGTCTCAAAAATACCTTGAGGCAATTTTTAAAAATTGGGCACAAACATTAACTTGGCTTCAATGAAGAACTGAATAGATTTTAGAGGTCACAGCTCAGAGGTCAAGGTCAATGTGACCCTGTATCTGTCCCATTCTCCCTGAAAGCAGTATCTCAAGCACACCTTGAGGGAGTTTCTTCAAATTTGGCACAGAGATCCACCTGGGCTCAACAATACACTGATTTAAACTTGGTGGTCAAAGCTCAAAGGTCAAGGTCAATGTGACCTTCCAAAACATGTTTTTGGCCATATTTGAGAAATTCATGTGCTAATTATGACAAAATTTCACACAAATGTCTAATAGGATGATGACATTTTATATCCAAAAGGTGAAAAGGCCAACTTTACTGTGACAACATACTGTTCAGCAAAAACACTTTTTTGGCCAAACATTTACATTTGTGAGGCAGTAAATCTAGTTTAAGATACAATTCCAAACATGAGTTAGATTATTAAATTCTAACAAAATGCTGATGTGGCCTGACAGCATCAGGTTAGTTAGCATTTATAATTGTTGCTATCATTCAGCATTTAACAACAAAAAAAGAAAAAGTACATGAATGCATAAACTGAAATTAATTTTATGAACTGAAACAGGCAAATAATCCCACCGCTGCGGGAAATTCTCAGAGCACAGACTGATTGTTTCATTTTCCCTGCAACTGAAAATAACATCCAGTACAACGTACCAGTTCCACCTGAAACTGATGTAATTCTGCTCTGTTGTCTTAAGGTGCCTGTGTTAAAGGAGCTATATGTAAGAAATCTAAAGCAAATAGTCGTAAAATCCTCCTAATATGTCACAGAGACTAAGAAATAATGTTAACATAACATACTGATCTCACTGACAACAATAGTACAGCCAGAATATTTGCATTTAAAAAACATTTTTACAGTCTGCAAATCATGTTTATGTTTGAATTTGTGTTTTGGCCTGTTGCGCCACTCATCGCCATCTACCAGTCACACAGTCAGTAGAGTCTCAGCATCAGTTACAGTTACGACTGAGCTACAGCAGCACGGCAAGCAGCATTAGCAGTGTCCCAGTACATAGCATTAGCAGCCGGCTTCTCCTCAGCTGAATCCCGGCAGCAGCGTTAGCAGTGTCCCGGTACATAGCATTAGCAGCCGGCTCCTCCTCAGCTGTATCCCCGCAGCAGCGTTAGCAGTGTCCCGGTACATAGCATTAGCAGCCGGCTCCTCCTCTGCTGTATCCCGGCAGCAGCGTTAGCAGTGTCCCGGTACATAGCATTAGCAGCCGGCTCCTCCTCAGCTGTATCCCGGCAGCAGCGTTAGCAGCAGAGAAGCCGGACTTGGTCGAACAGTCCGCTGGAAAACCGAAGATCAAGGACGTGGCGATGCGGCCCTGCCACAGCAGCCGCCCGTGGCCAAACAAATCAGTCTCCAGCGTGCCGCTGTCCAGCAACCTCGAATCTGTAGGGGAGGGGGTGGACTCGACTCGCGGCAGTATTTTGAATTTGAGTGCAGTAACCGTTTTGGCCACATTCTTACATACAGCGCCTTTAAGTGCGCAGCACACAGACATCTGATAAAGCACCACACTGCTGCCTGCAAATTCATCTCCAGCTCCCTCTGCTCTCCTCTGTGTGGGCTCCTCGATTTTCACCCAACTTTTTATGGACCAGTCTAACCCTGCGTAAATTAACTGTCCCTGATGTACATTATTATTATTATTTATAAATTCTGCTTATCACCAGCATTTTCCCCGTATCTCTCTGCCATTTCAAGTAACATTAATTACATCGAGCCTATGTAACCAACACAACCTTTTCAGCATCGCCACTGAGCTGTAATTGTACAGTTTTAAGTGCAGTGCATGCATAATTTTACTCTGTGTGGTAAATAGCACTCTATCAGTGAAGCCACAGCTGTTGTTGCAGAAATGTTCCAGTGTTAATTAACACCATGAACTAGTTAACATGCATCAGTTATCATGTGCAGACAAAAGGTCTCCTGCATTTTACAAAAGATGGTGACATGACACAATGCAGCACAGAGCAAAACATGTTTCTGATGATGTTGGAGAGATTTTCACTGTCATGATAATAGTATAGATAGTTTTTGTGCCATTGAATGCTGCTGGCTGCCATTTATTTCCATATGCTGTAATAATAAACTTGCAGACACCTGAAACATGCCTGTGTTAAAGGTCCAGTGTGAATGATTTAGCGTATGCATATTGCAACCAACTGAAACTTTTCCTGGGTGTCAAGCGTGTAGGACAGGTGTCTTCAATGTTTTTCAGGCCAGGGACCCTTTAGGTCGATTAAGAGACAGAGCAGGGACCTCCTACTACATATATAGCCTAGTATAAAACTGAGTTGCACTTGAAATTATTCTCTGAATATTTTTGGGGTCTTTTCTCAACCTCACCCTCTACACCAAAGTGTAGAGGGTGAGGTTGAGACAGTGTATCAGAGTCTCTTGCTCAAAAATTTACAAAATTATCTACTGTTGCTCACAAAAATATTTGCACACTTAGAATAATAATACAACTAATTGGCTAATAAGTTATGTATATTTTAACTAACGAGTTTTAGTAACGAGTTACTGTTAAGCTATAGTTAAGTGCTGCACAGTGAATTAGCATTAGCTAGCTCACATGACTGCGGAGCTGCAGTGGCCAACATGAAAATGCAAATGGCCCTTTCTAGAGCCAGTGTTTGTCCATTGTGTAGAACAACATGGCAAACTCTGTGTTGAGGCTCATTTACACTCGACATTAGAGATGGAGATAGATGGAGCCCCCTGTCCATACTCTGCAATCATTTTTGTCCCTATTTGTATACGTTTCCTGAAAGCTTACAGATCGTGAAGTGAGTTACAACATTAAGAGACGAAGAAGACGAAATAATGGAGGAATGGAACATATTGGTAACATTATAAAAAGTTTTTTCTGTCTACATGTTGTGATGTATTTAATGGCTGCACAGACATGCCACCTACAATGCTGCCTCAGTTAGAGGGTCATTATTACAACATCCTGCACCATCACCTTGTTTGTTGTTGTGTGAAACTTTTGACTCTGCATTCGAATGCAACATACTGGCTGTATCTATGCCATCATAAAGGACACATAAACGTATGAGGGCAGTGACAACGTTCGAAACAGACATATTTATTTTCCTACGTAAAGGGAGTATAAATGAACCTTAAGAGGACCTGTTCTGTATATGGATATAAACAGCTCATTCTGAGGTTTTCAGGTGATTACACACACACACACACACACACACACACACACACACACACACACACACACAAAAACCCTGTTATAAATAGTATATTCCATTCTGCCAATGCATAGCCCTAAATCCTACACACTGGATCTTAAATTAAAATAAAACAAACAAACAAAAAACAAAACAAACATAGGTAATGAACATTAATATTAAAACATAAGAACATAAAACATAAGAAAAAAAGACAGTAATAATAAAATGCCCACACTGTTTCTTGGCTTTGTACTGTTTACACAGAATGTAAATTGCCCAGTGTGAACCTAACTGTTAGGACACTAGCTGGGGCAAAACACATTTAAACAGTCCATGGCCTGCAATAATGAAAAACTGATCCTGACTTTCATTACGAGCTGAAACGGGCACTGTCTTTGGGTAAAGGGGCTGTCGTGAACAACTTTCAAAACTAATGATGGTTTCAGGGAGACCAATTACACATGCTTTGGGCTCCATGGCACATTTATGACACTGAGATCCTCCCCTCCTGTTGTTCAGCTCCTTTGTCCCTGGAGGAATGTCTCTCACTCGTCAATATTCAATAATCAGCAGCAGGGCCCCACAGAGGGCTGTCTGTTCAGGCAGATGTTAGGACACTCTGCAGTGGGTCACTAGCTCACTCTGTCCTCTGCTGAGCACCATGCTCAAACACCAGGCCTTGTCCTCCAAAGACACCAATACATCACAGGAAAACTACACATGTGATAGGACCCCGAGAGCCAACAATGTAATGTACCCGTGGGATGGGGGCTAATGTCCTTATCTTTTTTGAGAAAAAAACATGTTGATACACTTTGCTCTCAGATGTTTTGTATGCTTTGAGAAGTATTGTTTGCCCTGGGTTTAACCTCTCAGAAGATATACAGCTTGCATCTTCTTGCTGCAGTTTATTAGGACTATATGCAACAGTTTTTTTCTTGATGAGATGCTAGAGTTGAACATTAATCAAACCTAAAACAGTAAAGCATAGTACTCTTTGTGGTAAAGTGGCAAAAATACAACCATTGCCTGGAAGGCTGTACATTTGGTGTGTTCAGAAGGCTCAAAAATGCTTAATGCTGTAACACACTCAAAAAAGTATATTTCCTTTGCTTATCTAACAGATTCCTTGAGAGTTTTGATTCCTGACTAAAATGAACATTTATTTTTCATGATAACTCTGGTCTACATCCATAAACACTTGCTTTACTTCACTCCACTCAGGTCTTTACATGCAAAATAACTCCAAAATGTATTTTACTTAATACAAGGACTGCATCTGCACTCAGTTTCTAATCTGTTGAGTTAAGAATTGAATGCAATACAAATACTAAACTAAAAAAGTGCACCCAGCAGAGTGCAGATCTCTGTCAGGTCAGATCACGACCATTACAGAGGATTCTGTTACAGCAGATATGCTGCACGTTTCAGTAGCATTCCAGAAGCTAATAAAGATATGCACCCCATCTAGCATGTTGCACTGAGCTGATTGATTTCTCTAGTTTACAGGCACTCTATATAAAACATAGATACAACATAAATATGAGAATGAATATATTTTCAATAACCAAAACACAGCTACAAATCTTTGGTTCATATTACTTATGAGTGGACTTTGAACAATATTAACTCTGTCTGTAGGCTACAGCACAACCGAGTAGAGAAAAGCAATACACACAGATAAAAAGGAACCATTTAACGACTCAGTTACTCAATAATGGTAGAAGCATAAATATCAAAGAAAAATCTACGAAATCGATCAGACAGGCTGTGTGGTATGACATTGTGTGGTGGATGGAGCAAAAATGGATTGCAGCCATGAGAGCCAGAACACGATGTGGCTGCATCTCGTGGAATTGTCCCCCTCGGCTCCCTTACAGACAAGATGGAAATCAAGTTAACAAAAACGGGGACTAATTAATCTTGTAGCGTGCCTAACTTCAGAGGATCATAATATATCAGGTATGGAGTTATTCTGCAGATGCTGTGGTTAAAAAAGGCCAAACTTTTCTATGGATGCCACAATGTGGCCTGCAACAGATGGTAAGGCTTGTTGCTTTTAGCTGAGCCAGCTTGTGGAAACTTGCAGCCCCAGCCATCCGGTTTAGAGGAGTGAGAAGTAAGCAGTCAATGATAGTATAAAACAGTCAATAAAGCAGGTGTTTCAACAAATGCATGGGCCCTCCAGGCATGATAAATGCTTGAAAATAATATAAACTAAAAACATGTATGGCTGTTTTGAATAACCACACCAGTCATTACAAAAAACTTAAATACAAAAATAATAGCTGTCTATTGTTTTTATGTATATGTCTGACTCAAACAGGTGAAGCGTGGGGATTAGAGAGGGGGACCTTGCACAGAGGTATATACGTTTGCATTGTTGCACTTGGCTGATTCCTGAGTGTATGGTGAATGCCACTTGGTCAGATATTTGTGAAGACAAGCAGCAGGACATTGACAGTGTTTACTGAGTGTACTTTGTCACAGCAGATAAATGACACCTTTCCCTCTGAGCTATGAACCTGTCCACTTTGATAAACAATCAATAGTGTGGCTGCTTCTCATGGGAGTCTGCCTATAGGCCGATCACTTTTGTTGACAGTATGAGGCTCTCTGCTCTTGTAAATCCACACAGTAATGGACACCCATCCATTCCTGCTGCTTACCAGAGTCTGGGTCGTGGTTACATTAGGCTAAACAAGATAGCCCAAAAAGTCCTTCTCTTCAGCCCAAGGTTTTTAGTCCACAGTGAATATGTAACCCCTCTATTGCGATTTGGGTCTGCCCCAGGGTCTACACAGAACATGCCAGGAAAACCTCCTGAGGGAGCCATCCAGAGAGCATCCTATTCAGATATCCACACCCTGGGGGTTAAGGTTGATTCAAGTTCTTGCCGTTACTACTACTCCAACCTTCATGGCTTCATCGTATTCTCCTCCAGACTTTAGCTTCATGCCTTCCTGAACACAAGCATTCAATTTTTTAACACCTGTATGGTGTAGAAAGAAAGTAAAAAAATGCTTGATGACACTTGTGTAGCTTGATGAAATTATTCATTTACATGGTGAAAGCACCACAGAATTGTGAATGCTAACAAAATGTTCAAAATCCTAACATTTTGTTTTGTTAAAAACAAAGAAAATGACTCTTAAAAGAGTTTTAAGAGTGAAGTTATTGAATATTTTATATTTTTAATGAAAAGCTCCTAAATTATGCAAAAGCACATTCTATCAAAATGAGTGTTGTTCTATCACCAACAGCAGACCACTGTGTGAAATATTTTTGGGCACAATACACTGTTTTTCACAATTTTTTTTCCACATTTTTTGTGGAAAGTACTGGTTTAATTTTTGCAAAATTTCTGAGATGATAAAAGCAGAACTGAACCATTGATTTCACATGTTTGTGTCAACTTATGTTTCAAACAAAAATTACATCAAAATTTCTGGAATGCGTGTTTATTGAATGGGACATTAATCTAAGGCTGTTGGATATTTAGGAACGTTGCACTATCTTGACCTATGATCAATACTTTTGTTTTATCAACACTTAGCTGCAGAAAATGTGATGACATCCACTTGCAGATGTCATGAAGGCAGTTTAATAGATCAACAGTGTTCTGGTAGTTGTTTGTCACGTCTTAGATAGATCTGAGTAACATCTGCGTAAAAATGTAACATGACATCATACCTATGTATAAGGCGGCCAAGAGGAAGTGTGTAAGTGGAAAAGAGAAATGGACCCAGCACCAGGCCTTGGGGCACCTCACAGAGGACACGTTTTTTTTTTTAACTGGTGTGTCATGTTCAACATTATGAATGCGCTGGAAAACAGGTTAGTAAACAATGAAAAGCAACATGGAGGTCAGTGAAAATGTTTCAGTAGTAACTTCTTTTTTCTTTTTTTTAATCTGTCATAGCTGTAATTTAGAGTTCTCCTGCACTGTTTGGATGGAGACGAACAAATGTGTGGTGGTTTGTTAATACATCATGCCACATGAGGGGTGAAAATAAGCATTTCCACCTAGGTGTCATGTTACCATCAATGCAGAGCTGGAATTGATTAATACCCATAACTAATGCAATCATTTGTCCCAGGAACGTTTGCCAATTGTCACCTTTCTCACTTAAGACAAAAGCCAAATGTTAATTGGTGTGAGCGGTTTTTTTGTCCAGTGGGAAAGGGGCTATACAGAGCAGCATTACTGTTCAGCTTGTTTTGAGGAAGATTATGTTGTAGCTGATTGTTTACCTTACTACAGTTGGAAAGAAGGGTCATTTGTGTTTTAACAGTGTTTTGCTTATGAGTTATTGATCATAGTTCATATCTGCAAATATTTTTCAAAATTAACTGAACTGGTTTTGGCAGGCAGCTGCTGTCCCCTCTTCCCCTTATTGTGTACTGGCACCAAATTATTTAGTGGTACGGAGTGCAAGTCTGCATTGGCCTACTTTCACACCTGGCTAAGTGGGCCTAATAAACTGGTAACTGAGTGTATATGAAGACTTGAATCTCATACAGTCTTTGGATAAGCACAACAATGCACCAGTGTTGATGAATCCTAGCACAGTTAAGGCCCTTGGCTGCTCTGCATTTATTTGTGTTTGCCTCATGAATAAAGCTGAAAAGCTGATGGGAGCTCGGGGACTTTCTATCAGAGGCAAAGGTCAAGCAGCTATTGTTCACTGGGAGCATTGGTAATCACAAACCAGGCCCGCGTGAAAAGCATTATGCTCACCACTGGGAGCCTATGGACCAAGACTAACTTAGTAATTGATTAAGGTACTCTACAAACATATATAGCCTATACATGAGCCTATATGTAGTACTATACTTTAACATAGGATTTAGTTGTACTCAGAAATAACTGATTGCTCCTTTGTATGTGAAGACTTTTACAAAGGTTATTGACCTATGCTCTGTAAAGGATACATTTAAAAATATGCAACAAAAACAGCACATGCTCATGGCCATACACAGAGTGATTACTGTACATATGGTCAGGAATCTTTTTTGTTTTCATTGCCAATATGATACCTGATATCTAAACTTATTTTATTTATTGAAATATGAAGCCACAGTCGTCAAATGTTGTACACGAATGTTGCCTTCATTAAACAGTAAAAGTGACAACATTTTTACTTAGCCCTTTAGAAATGGACATCCTCTAGATGGCCGCAGGATGTCGCTTTTTGCATGATCCTGTTTGAATAGATCTAAAATAACAACCATAATAGCTTAAGCATTCATTCTTTTTGTAGCAGAAAGCTAAGGCGTCTATCTTTTCTGTCATCACATCATGACCTTATGTTACCGTACTTTACCTGCCATGGCAACGTGGTATTTCGCCACAATTACATTGGTATTTCTCTATATACATATATATGTTGTTGTTGGCCACACAAGATTGTTGTTTGCATAATCCTGTGTATATATATATATATATATATATATATATATAAATCACCATTTATAGGGTACTTTCTATTGGGAAGTAGCTGTCCCTAACCCTGACCTCTAAAATTCAATTCATGTAAATGAATGTAAACATTTTTCATATTTTTTTCAAAAGTGTAATTTAAAACATCTTTGTGATTAAGTTTAAACACAAGTTGAAAGATTTAGATGTATTGTGGGATTAATTTTTAAATTAAGAAACTATGCTAAACACACCCCTGAATTTCTGAAAAGGGGGGTAGTACTGCACCCCCGTCCCAGATGGCTGCATGGTAAGTCGCTGACTCCCATCATTTTTTAAATAAATGTCTTCCAAAGTCTGAAAATCAGTGTGTAACTTTTAAAGTTGTCACAACCGAACACATGTTCTCTTCAATTATGTAAAAATTTGGGGGATTTATGCAAAATATTATGTTTTTCTGTGTGAACATCTCTTCAAACGTGTGCTTGTTAGCCATGTGACTGCTAGCATTCTTTAGTTATCCTGAAAAATAGCTAGGATAAACCTATGGTCCTAAACAGGACAGTCACTACTGAAACAGTGCAGTCACTACTGAAACACTGGGTGTTAAGTATATTGAGTTCAATCAACTAAAGTATTATGATGCTAATGGGTTACATTTATGTTCTGTTTCATCAGTTATTAACTCTGAAATCAATCTGATCAGCGTAATGCATTTTACAAAGAAAGATTGCATTTAGATTTTGAAGAATTCTATAATTTGAACTTTGAAATTTGTTAAAATATTTATTTTTATAGATTTAATTGTGAAAACCTTCAGTCAAAATTTGTAAAAATTTAAATCTTTAGACAAGGGAAGGAGCAAGCATAACAGGTTGATATATATTTTTTTGTATAATACAATACTATATGTTTTGGTAGTGACAAATTTTGGGAGAGGAAAAATATTCCAAAACAACCTGAAAATACAATATAAAAATTTACAGTCATTTTACTAGATATGTGACCTTTACATATGGTACAATATATACAAGGACAAAGTTTTGGAAATAAAACATACAAAATTTAAAAATATTTCCAGCCCAACTTTGCACACATTCGGTAGAATGCCCCATATATATATATATATATACAGTACAGGCCAAAAGTTTGGACACACCTTCTCATTCAATGCGTTTTCTTTATTTTCATGACTATTTACATTGTAGATTCTCACTGAAGGCATCAAAACTATGAATGAACACATGTGGAGTTATGTACTTAACAAAAACAGGTGAAATAACTGAAAACATGTTTTATATTCTAGTTTCTTCAAAATAGCCACCCTTTGCTCTGATTACTGCTTTGCACACTCTTGGCATTCTCTCCATGAGCTTCAAGAGGTAGTCACCTGAAATGGTTTTCCAACAGTCTTGAAGGAGTTCCCAGAGGTGTTTAGCACTTGTTGGCCCCTTTGCCTTCACTCTGCGGTCCAGCTCACCCCAAACCATCTCGATTGGGTTCAGGTCCGGTGACTGTGGAGGCCAGGTCATCTGCCGCAGCACTCCATCACTCTCCTTCTTGGTCAAATAGCCCTCACACAGCCTGGAGGTGTGTTTGGGGTCATTGTCCTGTTGAAAAATAAATGATCGTCCAACTAAACGCAAACCGGATGGGATGGCATGTCGCTGCAGGATGCTGTGGTAGCCATGCTGGTTCAGTGTGCCTTCAATTTTGAATAAATCCCCAACAGTGTCACCAGCAAAACACCCCACACCATCACACCTCCTCCTCCATGCTTCACAGTGGGAACCAGGCATGTGGAATCCATCCGTTCACCTTTTCTGCGTCTCACAAAGACACGGCGGTTGGAACCAAAGATCTCAAATTTGGACTCATCAGACCAAAGCACAGATTTCCACTGGTCTAATGTCCATTCCTTGTGTTTCTTGGCCCAAACAAATCTCTTCTGCCTGTTGCCTCTCCTTAGCAGTGGTTTCCTAGCAGCTATTTGACCATGAAGGCCTGATTCGCGCAGTCTCCTCTTAACAGTTGTTCTAGAGATGGGTCTGCTGCTAGAACTCTGTGTGGCATTCATCTGGTCTCTGATCTGAGCTGCTGTTAACTTGCCATTTCTGAGGCTGGTGACTCGGATGAACTTATCCTCAGAAGCAGAGGTGACTCTTGGTCTTCCTTTCCTGGGTCGGTCCTCATGTGTGCCAATTCGTTGCCTTAGCGCTTGATGGTTTTGACTCCACTTGAGACACATTTAAAGTTTTTGCAATTTTCGGACTGGCTGACCTTCATTTCTTAAAGTAATGATGGCCACTCGTTTTCTTTAGATTAGCTGGTTCTTGCCATAATATGAATTGGTATAGGGCTATTAACCTGACTTCTGCACAACACAACTGATGGTCCCAACCCCATTGATAAAGCAAGAGAATTCACTAATTAACCCTGATAAGGTACACCTGTGAAGTTGAAACCATTTCAGGTGACTACCTCTTGAAGCTCATGGAGAGAATGCCAAGAGTGTGCAAAGCAGTAATCAGAGCAAAGGGTGGCTATTTTGAAGAAACTAGAATATAAAACATGTTGTCAGTTATTTCACCTTTTTTTGTTAAGTACATAACTCCACATGTGTTCATTCATAGTTTTGATGCCTTCAGTGAGAATCTACAATGTAAATAGTCATGAAAATAAAGAAAACGCATTGAATGAGAAGGTGTGTCCAAACTTTTGGCCTGTACTGTATATATATATATATATATATATATATATATATATCAACAGATTGATATATATTTTGGTTTATGGTTTTTGGATATATATTATGGTTTTTATTTCATATACATACACAAACACACACACACACACACACACACACACACACATCTATATATATATATATATATATACATATATATCGTCACAACAGAATTTCCCAGGCGATTTCTGTGTAATGGCTGCGGGAGATTGGTGTTTGCATCATTTTTTAAATATACTGATCTAGAATAAAAACCATATCAGCTAGAACATTTTTTTGCAGCAGAAAGCTAAGGCCTCTCTCTTCTGTGTCATCATGTTGTATGCTTGTAATGACGTTGCTGTGCTACATTTTGTGTGGTGCAAAACCATGTGAAAACACGAAGCGGTGCCAAAGGATTGAATGATGATTCTATCAGAACACCTTTTCACTCTGCTCATAAAAATGGGCATATCTCAAAAACTAAATAATGTACATAGAGCAAAAAACCTTTGAAGTGTTTCTTTTGTTTATGTTTCTACATTTAAAAGTTTTTTGAATGAATATGTTTTGTGTTTTCATTTTGTAAAATCTAATTAAAAAAATGTCTAATTTTTGTAATATATTTTAATGACACAATTTAAATCCCTAGCCCCTTAATGTTAGCCTAATGTTTTACTGTCAGTCACTTTTGGGATCAACACTTTTTGTTATATCTAAATGTTTACAAAAATATATCAAGGCTGGCCCAAACCTTTTAGCGCCCACAGTACAATTTAAGCAGCAACTAAAAGTGATTCCCATACACTCTTCAGTAAACTAAACAAAAGGAATTTAAATACCCCCAAATGCCAAAATTTCCTCCATGCTTTTTAAAAGACAACATAAAGAGCAGTTGCGAGGAAATAAGCCCTGTCCCCAGTCAAACCACGAGATAAAATCAATTCCCTGTCATGTCCATAAGCAGCAGTTACAGAAATAAGGGAAAAAATAAAGAAGCAGAGGAACCCCCTCAGGAGTTTTATCAGAGCCATTCTCTGGACTTGTCATCTCCCTTAAGAGGGTCAAGAGTGGTGAGCAGACACTTTCCTTTCTGAAGGAGGCCAGCCAAACAAACTCAACAGAGAGGTGCTCTCCAGGGAGCTGAGAGGGGAAACTAAAGAAATCCTGGATTTATTGTCACACCTTGTATAATCACTGTTGCAGCAGTAACAATGCAGTGAGTTTAAGGTGAAGAGTTTTTTTCTTTGTTTATGACTGATTTGAAGATATTTGTTGTTAGAAAAGGAGCTACATATCAAAAGATCCATCCAAAAGTTCCATTCTTTGCACTCACAAATGTGGGCTCTGGTGATGTTGGGATTAGACACTGGGCTGCACTGGGTGAGTATTTATTTAAAACCCTGTAAAGTGGGAGTCTGAAAAATCAGGTGGTGACCTTGGGTCCATTTTCTGTGGGGCAGCGTGCAGTGCGAGTGAATGGCCGGACACAGCGGGGCTTGCAGGCACCTGGCCGGACAGCCCGGGTGCTCCACAATGCTGTCTGGGGGGTAATTACCACAAGGTATTCTTTAAAAAGACCAGATGGGGATGAGGTCCTACCCCACCCCATCATTTACAACAAAACCCCATTCAATGACATACTTAATCCACCCACCGGTTAGCTCTTTCAGAGTGTGCTGTTGTTGTGCTTGTTCCTTTATGCTAATTCAGACTCACCCCACACCTCCCTCACAAATAGAGAGAGGGAGAGAGAGAGAGAGAGAGAGAAAGTGAGAAAGACATAAGTGCCTCAAGGGACTCAAAAAGCATTATTCATTTTCAAATTGTTTCCGCCACAGCAAGTACAGTAACATTTGTACCTCCCCTCCTCTCATTTCTGTCTGTCCGCTGCCCTGAAGTGCTGTTTGGCTCTTTGAGGAAGACTCACTGAGGGGAAGCTGAGCGACAGCGGGAGGAAAATAAAGGGGGAAGGGTGAGAGACCTAAGCGGAGACAGAAAGAGAGAGCCTTTATGGACAAGGTCAAGTCAGGGTTCAGGGTTCGCAGTGGCACCAGCTGAGGTTGTGAAGGGGGGCACCTGTTATTTTCTGGGCACATATCTGTTTCGTTTCCAGCTGGACTCCTCCCCTCTCCCTCCCCAGTGCTTTCCCAATCTAGTTAACCAGGACAAACCCCCCCCACCCCACCCCACCCCAACTTTCAGCATCCCCGGAGAATACCTAATCAGATCCTCCCTCTTTTTAGAGTCATGCTCTCCCCTGCCCATTGCAGGCTAATGTTTCATAGGACTCTGCTGACTGCTGCTGCTGCGATATGTTCTCATCATAGTTTCCTATTAACTTTACAGTAGGCCTATTTCGATAAGTAATAAATAGATTGGCAATTAAAATTTTGATCAACATATTTGAGTCATATTTGAGAGAACTGCAAGAACATGTCAGTGCTTTGGTTAAAGCCAATAGGACATTTTTCAACAAACAACAATTACAGGGAAGAAAAAAAAAACAATTAATGATTAAGTTAATACAACTGATAGACTGAAGGTCCAGTAAAATTAACCTAAATTCACCTATAAGTGCCTCTGCCATTGAGTTATGTAAGTTTCAACACACTGAAATTATATGTATATATATATATATATATATATATATATATATATATATTCATTCATTCATATATCTTCTAACCGCTTCATCCTCTTGAGGGTCGTGGGGGGGGGCTGGAGCCTATCCCAGCTGACATCGGGCGAGAGGCAGGGTACACCCTGGACAGGTCGCCAGACTATCGTAGGGCTGACACATAGAGACAAACAACCAGTCACGCTCACATTCACACCTATGGACAATTTAGAGTTTATATATATATATATCTATCTATCTATATATATATAGATAGATAGATAGATAGATAGATAGATAGATATTTCACCTGAATATTTGAAAAACAGATGCTCCAGATGAACTGGGAGCTGGAACATTAGCTGAAAAACAAATCATGAAGCAAATAAAAATATAACAATAATAAAATATAACAGAAAATAAACATTTTACACATGTAAAAAGAGGGTAAAACAATGTACTGAATGTGTGAGTGAAAAACTAATTAACACAGACAGAAATGTCTATTTCCGCTTCTAGAAAACCTAAATTGATGAGGAAGACTGTTTTTTCCCCACAACAGTTTATGATGACTGTAAAAAAGCTTAAATTGCTTCTTGGGAGACCTGATTCATGCACACCTTGACGAAGTCCTGAAGACCTAAGTGTATTTATGTGTGTGTGAATAAACCATTCATTCATTCAAAGGGTTAAAAACTTTGAGCTATGGAGTGTCATTCACTCAGCATATCCTCTTAAAATGGTTTGCATGATATCGTATGAATAAGCACCCCACGAATGACATTATGTCCTTAACAGAGAGTTATGTAATTAGAATAAAGTTACTGAGGTTAGGTTTAGGATAAGGCACATGCGAGGACGTACCTTAAAATTACTCAAAGTTCACTCAAAATTCCCACAGTTCCCCAACATACATCTCCAAAGAAAGTCCTGGGGGAAAGTCTGCTCTTTTGTGATCAATCCAAGACCCCAACCTGCCTCTATACAGGGCTGCTGGGGACTGCTTCCTTACTTATTCCAGTCAGCACATTTGTCACATGAATGCAGCCTTTTAAAATATGTGGGATATGTATGAATTTGGGTGCATTACTTTTCATAGGAAAACATACAAAAAGTTTGTGAGAACAGCATTAGAAGCTCCTATTGGCTCAAGTGAAGAGTCAATTAAAAGGTGAAGAGTTTGCCTCCATTTTGAGCAGTCAGCATGTTTAAATGCATACGTAAGAAATTATGGATAATATGTTGAGTAATATGAACATTTAAAAAGATACAACAACAGTTTGTGGATAGCTATAGATGTAGCCTAATAATATGTTTAGACTATAGATTTCGCTGGGTTTAGATTGTCTGGACCTTGGGGAGTGTGTGAGAACTGTGTCAGCAGCAATTCTGTTGGGATATTGGTCTGTGGATTACAATATTACCTCATAGGCACTGGCGCCTACATTTACAGGCAAGTAAGGCAAATAGTTAGAGGAAAAAGTGTAAATGTGTGTTAACGTTATGTTACCATAACTTTATGTTAGCTAAGTGAGCTGTCTCAGTGTTTGTTAAATTAACATGAATTAAACCCTTTAGAGAGAACTACTGAACTGGCCAGCTTACGTTAAAGTCAAAGTGGAATGTCTAGGCTTTGTGTCAGTAGGCTATTTCACCATCTTGCAAGTAAAAAATCCTTAGTAGGCCTAAAATATGAGGGGAAATCTGGCATAGTGCGTCCAAATTCACACCTGTTTTTCTCTATGGTTTTTCTCCGTGACTGAAGTCATGCATATCACGTGAAACAGCGGAACCGTAGCTTTCCGACAAGACCAAGCACTTGTCAGTAGTCCAATGTTTTCACAGCGAAAAACAATGATAAAGTTACACTAAAATTATGTATAAAAGAGCTTTCATACAGCTTTGCACACACATTACTCTTGGATGGATTACTCGCGAATGCAGGGTCGCACAGAAATGCCACGCATATCACATGAAAGCGCAGGAGCAGATCTTTCCAGGGATACCACACACATCATTGTGCTGCCATCACCCTATAAATACAGATCGATTGTCTACAAAATAAAAACCTGACGAATTTCTTTACAACCCATTATACAGATCTTGTTATCAGTCACTTCATATAGTGAGGAATATTGCATCTTACTACGTCTATATATATATATATATATATATATATATATATATATATATATATATCTATCTATCTATCTTGGTTTTCGTCCCGGACGCGGAACCGTGGACCAGCTCTTTACCCTTGCCAGGGTGCTGGAGGGGGCATGGGAGTTCGCCCAACCAGTCCACATGTGTTTTGTGGATTTGGAGAAGGCTTACAACCGTGTCCCCAGGGGCCATCTAGTCCCTGTATCGAAGAAGCATGAGTCTGGTTCGCGTGGTTGGACCTGTTCCTGGTGAGGGCTGGACTCCGCCAGGGCTGCCCTTTGTCACCGGTTCTGTTTATAACTTTCATGGACAGAATTTCTAGGCGCAGCTGAGTGGTGGAGGATGTCAGGTTCGGTGACGAGAGGATGTCGTCCCTGCTTTTTGCGGATGACGTGGTCCTCCTAGCTCCATCGAACAGTGAGAGTCAGAGTGCAGTGAAGTTTTGTGTATGTATTCATGGTCCCCAGCGGCTTTAGTGACCCCCGAATTTTTCCTCTAGTGCCCTTCAATAAACATGGTCCATGACAAGCTTTCTAAAGAATTAATGGACAGATTTCTCTGAAATTTGTTGTTAAAAGTAGACCTAGTTATGTTTCTGCAAACTACAAATACGCTACATATGCACATTTCATTTGTGTTATATCAGTGTTTCCAAAGTTTATACTAAGTATATAAGCTGACTTTGTTATTAGGGGGTGAAGAGTATGATGAATGGCCAAGCTGCAGGCCACTGTTCGGGACCAACAAACAACAAAAGCGGTTGCGATTTAGCAAGTCATTGTGTTTTGAGCAGCTTTTTAGGCCCCAAACATGGGTGTTTTTTAGCAACCTGTTGCTGTTTTTCCAGCGGGGTAGTGGCACAAAAAGCAATTGTTTATTACAGAGACACAGATGCTTTTTTTGCAGGGATTCTGTGCCCAAAACTGGGTATTTTAAGACAAAAAGCCCTGATCTTTTCCTAACTATAACCAAGTGCTATTTGTACCTAAACCTAACCACACATTAACCACAGCATTGTTGAAATGTAAAGTTTCAGCATATCCACTACATAATAACAAGCAAATGTAATCTGTGGTTCGCAGAAATGTATGGCAGCACTTTTTTGTTATGATAGACACGGGGCATAATTCATGGCAAAGAACCAAAGCGGGAACATTTGTTTCATGAGGGGAATCTTATACACTACATAGCAGCAAGCTTTTCCTTCCTGTATGTATTTGAAAATATGTAAGTGTAAGAGTTAAAGTGCCTGTAAGAAGGATGGGGAGACATTAAGCAGTTTATAAATTGATATGAAAGCAAACACAAAGATTGCTGTAGAGGTGACAAGTCTGAGCATCCTACATACAGTACCATGCAGCAGCCTCTTCTCCAGCCAGGCTATTTGTATTCTGATGATGAATATTTTATTGTTTTCCAAGTGCTGTTCTAAAATCAGGCCATAAATGAATATCCATAGTCAGCGTTGCTCTTGACTAGCATTGTATTGTCTGCCAAGTCACTGAGTGCCTCCAAAAAAGACTTTTATATGAAAATCAGGGAGCTTGGGATGAAAGGCAGAAACACAACAATATCCTGCAAATTTTGTCCTTTGTCTGAGAGGGATTACTCCATTAGGGAAATTTATGGAAATGCAGACAATTTTACTTTGTTGAACTTTCATTTATGGAGCAATATCGTTTTAAAACCTGAACAAAAGTATGTGATTTATTTGGAATTAAGATAAGCAGAGGCAGTTATGCATTTGGATAGGTAATTTTGTGTTCATACAAAGTAGCAAACCTTTTGGCAGTAACTTCCTGCCGTCAGATAACAGGGGTCACCCTCAAATTATCTGCAGCCCCGGCAGTTACTACTGTACAGATGAGAAACATGAAAATGAGTGTTCTGATGTCATCAGCATGCTGAAATATAACACTACACCCATTGGCTGTAATGAGCCTCTATGCCACTGCAGTTATAAGTGGCCCAAATGGGATTTCTATCAGATTTTTCCCTCAATTCTTTTAATGACACAAAGGAAAAGTCTCACATTAAAAAAAAGGGGAAAAAAAGAGTCTTGCAGGAATCAATCATGTTGAGGAGTGATGCAATAACATTGCAAAGGTATGTCCTGTCCATGAAGTACACTTACTTCAAAAAGGAGGACCTGAATTTAAAATAGAAACTACCAGAATTACCTTGCAGTTATGTGCCTCACTGAACCAGTCAAGTTGCCAACCTGGTCTCACTCTGAAGTCGTCAAAAACTGCCGTGTAGTCAATGACTTCCTGTGTTAGACACTGATGAAAAAAGCCGTCCTTTCACATCAGCATGATATGCCGATATTGTTTAATGGCACCTGGCGGCATCAGGAGGAAACATGGCGGGACCACAATGAAAGTTATGGCAGCGTAAGTCCAAGTAGGGAGGGCAGAAGGGTCGGTGGTTGGGTCCAACCACAGACTTTCACCTGGCAGGCCACCATTCACTTACCATAAGATTGTAAAGCCAAAAACTGTTCTTTTTTCGTGAACCCAACCACGTGCATTTGTTCCCTGAACCTTACTACGTGTGTGTGTCGGCAAAACGTAACCACGTGCATTTGTTGTTGAAGAAAAAAAAAGTAAATTTGCGGTGTCATCCCGACATAGTGCATTTATTTTGAAAGAGAACTTATGCAAACTGTACTTTTCCTGTGAAAACCGAAATGTCCTTGAACGTCAACAACCAATGCACCGAGGGTACCTTGCACATCATATGTGGATGTGCAAAGTCCATGACCAAATGTCTACATGTGACGAATATGTGGAAGTGAGAATGTGTTGAAGTTGCAGTTACAGTTTACATCCATTCCAGTCCAGAGTCATATGTAGCCATGACAGATGACAGTGCTTCAAATGTTGCTGCAATGAAGCTGGATATTCTAAAACCAGTGTGGGAACGTTACTTTAAAAAAGAAATTAGTTATAGTTACTCGTTACTTTCCCCAAAAAGTAACTGAGTTGGTAACTGAGTTACTGAACTATAAAAGTAACTAATTACCTGGAAGAATAACTATAGCGTTACTTTTTTTTCAAATATGTCAAATTACTGGGACCCCCCCCCAAGACTTGACAACCCTGCTTGTGTGCTTGTGAATACCCGCCCTACTCTGCCTCTGATTGGTTCATGATGAAATTTTACTCTCCCTAAGCCAATTATCATTTATGCGGTTGTCTCTCCCTCCCTTCCCCCTCACCTGCCCTTACCAAAGAATAAAAAAACGTAAGAGCTCCACTGAGAAGGAGCTTGCTTGGATGAAAGCCGCTTCAGTGAACTCAAGTAAGCCCACTAAAGGCACATTTTATTGTGAGTAATGGTAACGGCATTATAACGGGGGAGACAATAACTTTTTTGGATTACTCATTACTGAAAAAAATAGCACCGTCAGTAACGTCATTTATTTATAACGCTGTTATTCCCGTCACTGTCTAAAACATGAATGTTTCACACACATCTTCAATTCCGCTGTACAAAAGATCTATATAATCAGCACAGTTTCAAGATGGACACCTGAGATTAAGTCACCAATTCAGTATCTGACCAAATGTCTCCCTTTCTGTTCCTGAGACATGGCGTGGAATAATGGCCAGAGAGGTGTTTCTGCAGAATATAATCATGTCACAGTGAAGGTGACCTTTGACCTTTTGGATATGAAATGTCATCACTTCATGATCTTTTTCTGTTAGACACTTGTGTACATTTTTTGTCATAACATATGAATTCTTGAGTTAAGGCCAAAACATGTTTTGTGAGGTCACAGTGACCTATGACCTTGGACCACCAAATTCTAATGAGCCATGAATATGAGTCAAATAATTAATTTAAAAATGAACTGTAGCACACCCCAGTTCGGCTTGACCAACCAGTGGAAGAAATGGGCAAAACACAACAAGCTGAAAGTTGCAAGTAATTATTTTATTAACAATTCAATAGATTAAAAAAAGAGCTAAAAATGGGGGCCCAATTTAGAGGAGAAAATAGATAAAATGGAGCTGTAAGCCAGTTCAGTTGAGAGGGGGAATAAATGTCTGTGGCTGGGTGTGCTGTCCTTGTGTATGGTGAAGCCAATATTCTTACAACAAGGTCGGTGTAGCTGCATCTGGTCGCTGCTATGTGGCTGGTTAGGTCCGGCATTGCACGACGACGCTTATAGTAGTTCTGCTTGACTAGGCAGCTCTCCACCTTGACCCAGCTGTGTGGTAGACCCACAGCCCTCTCAGCACACCCAAAACTGCAGAGGAGATTCACAGCCAAAATGAACAAAACTCAAAACAACAAACATAGCTCAACATACAACACAACATCTAATCTTCCCTTTATGTCAAAGATCCTTGAGAAAGTAGTCGCAGACCAGCTGTGTGGGGTTTTTTTGGGGAGTTTTTCCTTATCCGCTGTGAGGGTCTTAAGGACAGAGGGATGTCGTATGCTGTAAAGCCCTGTGAGGCAAATTGTGATTTGTGATATTGGGCTTTATAAATAAAATTGATCGACTGAATTGAACATTCAACACACTGGGACAACATTTCGTTGTCCCAGTGACCACAGTACGATGACACACTGGACACACTGGCACTAAAAATCATAAATAAATAAATAAATAAATAAATCACTGCAACCAAATGATACAAGTCTACCCTGTTGCAGAACTACATCCGTTGTGCCTTAAAATCACTGCATACAATTCTTTGAATTAAGATTATAAAGCTAGAAGCCACTTCGGTTTAATGTTTTCATGAAATCACTTTGGTGACACACAGATGGGTAGAAATGACACATTCTTGGCTGTTGTGTGGTCAGTGGTGTGTGTTTTTGGTTGTTATGTTTAGTGATAGAATCAGATTGGTGTTAATTCATTTCTTTTATTAAAACTATTGGAAGAGACTTCAGAATTTTCAGGTCTTTGGATTTTTTTGGATGAAAGAGCATCAGGGTCCATCTGTGGCTGAGTAGGTTGACTTCCTGTGCACACGAACAGCCTGACCAAAAACATTTACTGATTTAGCTCTCAAGTGAATCACATGACAAAAAAGGTTGGCATTGTACATGTGTACATTATTATATAGCAGATAGGTTTCTACAGGTTTCAACAATGCTGTGATTAACATGTGGTTAGATTTAGGCACAAAAACCCCTTGACTATGGTTAGGAAAAGATAATGTTTTGGCCTAAAATACCCACTTTTTGTGGCACAAATCTGGCTTGGAAATGCAACAGTGTCTTAGTAAAAAACAATCACTTTTCCAGGCACTTTCCCTGGAAAAACAGCGATGAATCCTTAAAAGCACCTACATTTGTCCATAAAGCTGATTGTTTTGTTGTTAGTTGGTCTCAAGCAGTGGTCCTCAACTTGGCAGCTGTCACACCCAAGTGTAACGCCATCCACCATCCCTTCAACTTCCAGATAGCAGCTCACATACCATATTACATCAGCACCACTGATATTATACGTATGAAACATACAAATGTAATGTAATTGTGGTTTGCAGGAATGGGCTGGACAGGGCCTCTTCAAACTGTTTTGATCTTATTGGACCTGTTGACTCAAATTTAATAATACAGCCCAAATTCAAAAAATCACAATTTGCCTTGGAGGGCTTTACAGCATACGACATCCCTCTGTCCAAGGAAAAACTCCACCCCAATTACGCTTTAACTTGGTGGAAAAAAACCAACATTTTGACAAAATTATCTAAATGTATGGTCCACTAGTTTACGTAATCCAGAGCTGTACTATAACCATATTACACAGTACAGCTGTGTCTTTTGAGATGATTGTCCATATTAACAATGTTGTTATCCCAAGTTGTCACATATCACTGCTTTGTAAGCGGACTCACATTTACACTGAACAAAAATATAAACGTAACACTTTTGTTTTTGCTCCCATTTTTCATGAGCTGAACTCAAAGATCTAAAACATTTTCTATACACACAAAAGACCATTTCCCTCAAATACTGTTCACAAATCTGTCTAAATCTGTGTTAGTGAGCACTTCTCCTTTGCCGAGATAATCCATCCCACCTCACAGGTGTGGCATATCAAGATGCTGATTAAACAGCATGATTATTGCACAGGTGTGCCTTAGGCTGGCCACAATAAAAATGCCAATCTGAAATGTGCAGTTTTATCACACAGCACAATGCCACAGATGTCGCAAGTTTTGAGGGAGTGTGCATTTGGAATGCTGACTGCAGGAATGTCCACCAGAGCTCTCCAAAGGCCTCTCCAAAGGCATTTCAGACAATTTGGCAGTACATCCAACCAGCCTCACAACCGCAGACCACGTGTAACCACACCAGCCCAGGACCTCCACATCCAGCATGTTCACCTCCAAGATCGTCTGAGACCAGCCACCCATACAGCTGCTGCAACAATCGGTTTGCATAACCAAAGAATTTCTGCACAAACTGTCAGAAACCATCTCAGGGAAGCTCATCTGCATGGTCCTCGTCCTCATCGGGGTCTCGACCTGTCTGCAGTTCATCGTTGTAACCGACTTGAGTGGGCAAATGCTCACATTCGATGGCGTCTGGCACGTTGGAGAGGAGTTCTCTTCACGGATGAATCCTGGTTTTCACTGTTCAGGGCAGATGGTAGACAGTGTGTGTGGCGTCGTGTGGGTGAGCGGTTTGCTGATGTCAACGTTGTGGATCGAGTGGCCCATGGTGGTGGTGGGGTTATGGTATGGGCAGGCGTATGTTATGGAGAACAAACACAGGTGCATTTTATTGAATATTGAATTTGAAAAAACGTTCTGGGATGCTGCTATCGACAAGTTTAAGTTTTTGGGTTTTTTTTTTGAAATGTCTTTTTATTGAGCATTAGCGACATAGAACAACATGGTGGACACCAATCCAAACTGATTACAATAGAAATAGAAGAATAGATACATATGCAATACACACATACATACACATGCATACACGCACACACACGCACACATACCCATATACACACATGCATACACATACACACATATATATATATATATATATATATATATGCACATATACATATACACATAAACAAACAAACAAGCTATGCACTAAGCAAGAGGTAATTCACATAGATACAATCACCATCACAAAAGCATATGGGAGATGGCCACTATACGTTAATTAAGTGGGCACAGTTTTAAGTTTATCTAAATGCTTCAGTACTGGATCCCAGACAGAGAAGAATTTGTCCCTGGATCCCCTGACAGTATATTTTATTTTCTCTAATTGTATGAATTGTGTTACATCGGTAAACCAATAAGACACTTTGGGTGGATATTTTGATTTCCAGTGCAATAGTATTCTTCTACGTGCAAGCAATGTCGTAAAAGCAATTATGTTTTTATAACTTTTCCTTAGTGTTGCTTGTCTTCCATCTGTGACACCAAATATGGCCATAGTTGCGTTGGGTACAAGAATGATATTCAGTGCTTCTGACAGAACTTTAAAGATGGAAGACCAATAGGTTGCCAGGGCTGGACATGACCAAAACATATGTGTCAGGTCAGCAGGAGCGTTTTGACACTTGTCGCAGCTTGCATCTGTGTTAGGATATATTTTAGCCAGTCTTGCTTTGGAGTAGTGGATGCGATGTAGGATCTTAAATTGTATAATGCTCAGTTTAGCACAGGAAGTGCTGTTGTTCACTCTTAGTAGAGCGCTCTCCCAAGTGCAATCTTCCAAGTCCTCCTCCATCTCATCTGCCCATCCTGCCCTGATCTTTGCCAGTGTTATGCTTTTAAAGGAGGCTATACATGCACCAATTCTTGAGATAAGTCTTTTAGAATCAAATGGAATTTTTAACAATTCATCTAAACCAGAGGGCGATGATATGTAAGGAAAGTTGGGATCATGATGTTGAAGGAAGTGGCGGACTTGGAAATAACGGAATAAGCTAGAACGAGGGAGGCCAAATTTGTGCGATAGATCGCCAAAGCTTGCAAAAATAGAGTTTATGTACATATCCTTAAACTTATGAATGCCACATCTCTGCCAGAGAGTAAATTCAGAGTCTACCTTAGCTGGAGGGAAGAGGTGATTATTATGTATGGGACTTAGATGGAGAAGGTTTTTAAATCCAAAGTTATGTCTAAGTTGAACCCAAATTTTGAGGGTGTTTATGACTACAGGACTATTAGTATATAGTAAGAGAGGGAGGGGAAGGCTGGAGGTGACTAGGGCACAGAGAGAGGTGGAAATGCAAGATGCTGCTTCAAGGTGGCACCAGTCGGCATCAGGAGTATGGAGCCAGTACATGATTTTTTGAACATTTGAGGCCCAATAGTAATGACAAAAATTTGGAAGAGCTAAACCACCTTGGTTTTTGGGCCTCTGTAACAATTCTAGCCGTATTCTGGGTTTCTTCCCGTCCCATATGAATGAAGTTAAAGCCTGATCAATAGATTTAAAAAAAGATTTAGGAAGATAAAGTGGGATACATTGAAACAGATAAAGAAACTTGGGGAGCACATTCATTTTGATACAGTTCACTTTCCCTGCCAAGGATAGGTGAAGTGATTTCCATTTCTTCAGATCTAATTTTACTTTATCAAATAGCCAACAGAAATTTTCTTGGTATAGTTTTTGCGTGTCTCTTGTAATATTAATGCCCAAGTATTTAAAGCCAGTTTTAGACATTTTGAATGGAAGAACACCATCTTGTATTTGAAGAGCCAAATCATTAATTCACTTTTACTGAAGTTCAGTTTGTACCCTGAAAAAGAACCAAATCTTCTCAGGGCGTGGATAATATGGGGAGCACATAAAACAGGGTCAGATACATACATTAATAAATCATCTGCGTAAAGAGATACTCTATGCTCTCTCCCCCCCCTAAAAATCCCAGTAATTGATGGTAGCGTTTTTAGTGTAATGGACAAGGGCTCTATGGCCAAGGCGAATAACAATGGACTGATTGGGCAGCCCTGACGGGTACCCCTTGACAGATGGAAATATTGTGAACGTTTGCCATTTGTAGTTACAGAGGCTTTGGGTGAGGTATACAAAAGTCTGATCCATGAAATAAAATTGGGGCCATATCCGAATTTGTTTAAACATGCAAATAAATATCCCCATTCTACCCTATCAAATTAAGTTTAAGTTTTAAGTTTATTTCCTTTTATTAATCCCCCTGAGGAGAAATTCACTGTTTTCACTCTTGCTTGTCAATTACACACAGGTCCGAAAGACACACACATGCACAAACAGGACCTATACATGCACAAATTGGTGAGATGTCAGAGTGAGGGGGCTGCCCTTGGTGAGGCGCCCTGAGCGGTTGGGTGGTTTGGTGCCTTGCTCAAGGGCACCTCGGCAGTGCCCAAGAGGTGAATTGGCACCTCTCCATATTTTGGTCCGGACGGGGACTTATATAACACTACCAACAGCAGTGTTTCAAACTGACTTTAGACCAGGTTACTGTGGGTCACTGGCGCATTTGCTTTTTACGTCATCTAACTAGCAAGGCGTCATGACTGCGCCTGACCACTCCTCATTTTTAGACCAACACACCCAGAGAAGCGCAAGTTCATTTGCTAGTTAGACGACGAGGGCGCAGGGCGTGTAAATGACAACTGCGCCTGCATCTAAATAGCAATGACACTTGCAACACGGATTATGCGCCCTCCACTGTCTGCTTTAGACCATCTAAATAAGGCCCCATATGTCAGATCATTATTATTGTTTAGAGTCCTGTGTGTCATAAGGACCTGGATACACAATCAAAGCCCACTATTAGTGTTGGGGGGTAAATCCAACCAGCCATATGGGCACAGAGAGGTCAGAGGCCACTCATTTCAGTATAACATGTCTGGAGAAGAAAGGCAGTGTGTTAGACCAACTGACTGATCACAGTTTATGCTCAACAATGTTGCATCTGGATCATTGATACTAAGTGTTCAACTGACCATTATATGAAATGGTGTCTACAGAGGAGTAGGATTGTTTATTGATGGTGGGGGCTGCTATTGGTAAGATGTTACTGCATTTGCCTTCAACTCATTGTTCAGCATTAAAAATTCAAGAAGCTGTCGAGTTCACTTTCTCCTTTTTTACCGTTTCCACCTTTTCTCACTGTCTTCTGAGTTTGATGGTCACACAAAACACATCAGTGTAATACTGTTTAACAGCCAGTGCTCCCTCACAAGCATAACTCAGCCGAGACTTTTCAAAGTAATTTGCACTTTTATCTACCATGCAAAGATAAGCTAAATCTAACAGAAACAAACAATATCAGTCCTTAAAGTTTCTGCATTTGACACTCAGATCATTAACACAGCAGCAAACCACTATTTGCTATGTAAAGATATGGTGGGGGAGTGTCGTCCTGAGCAGAGAATGAAGTCATGCTAACTCCGTCTGTGGTGTAATTCAAGATTCTTGATGGTTTGTTGTGGTAAGTCGGTTTGGCAGCATGTGCATGTTAGTGCATGTGTGTCTCCCACTGACTAGCTTATTGTATTGCACGGCACTCATGGTTACCTCTGATAGCGGGTTGTCGTTGTCACAGAAGCATGGCATCCTCCAGTTTCCCCCAGTTATTAATGTTAGCTCTGTCGGCACTGTTGCCATTGTTTAGCCCTGTTTATGTAGTTAGCACTGTTAGCTGCTACCCGCTGGCTCAGCCACCTTCACGCTGAAAATCATTTCCAAACAACTCACACACTTTGAATTTAGCATGGAGCCCCTCATACACAAATAGCAGTATGACACTCAAAGGAGTACATAAAAATACAATAAACTGAAAACTTTAACTTATTTATAATTTGTTGATTGTCCACACGACAGGGTTGCGTGACATTTTCAGAACTAAAAATAAGAGGCTGAAGTATTTACCATCTCTGCTGCAAACAATGTGACATTACAAAATAGCAGTTATGGGCACTGACTCCTTGTTAAGCAAAAGGGATTATTCTCTACTGACCAGTTAATGGACTGCAATGTTTTGGATTAGTGTGCAAGGTACTACAAGGGGTAACAAAAAAACAGGATGGAATGGAACAGTTCTATTGGTACCACCCATAACATTTGACAACAAAAATCCAAAAATAGCTGTTTTAACATGTAACGAACTAACCTGTACTAAACCAGACTGCCTGCCAGGAGGCTTATGATACAGGAGACCACTGTCTGGAATAAAGTTTATCTATCTATCTAACAGTCAACATTGGCTTTTCTAATCATGACCATCCTCTGTCCTGAATCTTGTCCAAATAGTAAAGAGCTCCAGGGATGACAATTTTTTTCTTTTCTTTTCTTTTCTTTTCTTTTCTTTTTTTTTTGTAGGCTGACGCTAAGGTTAGCGTTGCTTTGTTTCTTTCATCAAAAAGCAGATGGGGTTTTTCCATTGGATTTTGGATTTCTGCAGAAAATAAGCTCTGTGGCAAACAAACATTTATGATACTTACATGTTTTGTTCTGCAGGATAATCTTCACATAACACTACTTTTTATGATTTTTGAAGCCTAAATACAATAACCAGAAATAAATTACACAACAGTCGCATGACTTAACATCCCCACCACAACAACGCTGCAAAGCCATGCTCGGTATGCTGACATTCTGCAGTCTTATTTCGCCACTTGTTAGCAATTGCCTTTTTCAAGACACATAAATGCTTCAAAGTTCATGAGTGGGGTATTTACTGACATTTCAATTATCACAGCAGAAACCCATTTCATTACTATTACTCGTGGTCCCTAAAGTCTCCAAAAGTAGATCAGGAGCCGGAGCCTTCAGCTATCAGGCTCCTCTCCTGTGGAATCATCTTCCTGTTACAGTCCAGGAGGTAGACACCGTCTCCACATTTAAGGCTAGACTTAAGACTTTCCTCTTTGATAAAGCTTATAGCTAGGGCTGGCTCAGGCTTGCCCGGTACCAGCCCCTAATTAGGCTGATTTAGGTCTAGTCTGCCGGAGGACCCCCCTATAATACACCGGGAACCTTCTCTCCTTCTCTCTCTCTCTCTCTCTCGTATCCTATTACTGCATCTTGCTTGCTCGGCCATTCTGGATGTCACTAACTCGGCTTCTTCTCCGGAGCCTTTGTGCTCCACTGTCTCTCAGATTAACTCATATCGCAGCAGTGCCTGGATAGCGTGACGTGTGTGGTTGTGCTGCTGCCGTGGTCCTGCCAGATGCCTCCTGCTGCTGCCATCATTAGTCATTAGTCATGCTTCTACTGTTATTATACACATTTGATTATTATCACACATGTATACTGCCAGATATTAATATATACTTTCAACATATTGTACCACAGTAGCCAGAACTATAACGATAATATTATTACTTTCATTAATGTTGTTGTAAGCTACTGTCATTACCGTCTGTCCTACATCTCTCTCTCTCTCTCTCTCTCTCTCTCTCTCTCTCTGTCTCTCTTTCTGTCTCATTGGTCTGTCCGTCCTGGAAGAGGGATCCCTCCCCAGTTGCTCTTCCTAAGGTTTCTACCATTTTTTTTTCCCCGTTAAAGGGTTTTTTTGGGGGGGAGTTTTTCCTTATCCGCTGTGAGCAGTTGCGTCGGTCAGAGGCCTCCATGTGGGAAAGACAGACAGGACACTCAGCCAATCATTGAAATTAGGTCCGAATGTAATGATTGGTCGAAGTTTTTATCTAAGGTGGAATTCACTTATATTTTAGTGTGCCATTAGCTTATTAATAGCATTTTAACCTAAACAAAGAAAAGCGTAAAAATTTCCAGAAAGGTAAGTGTTGCTTTAATTCACTGGGCCGACTGCTGGCAACTTTTAAGTTGGAATGTTTACATGCAATGTTATTCAATGCATGAGTTGATAAAGTGATTTTAATAAAAAAAAAAACCTTAAATTTCAATATGACAACTCTGACCATTCCATTACCTTTTATTGTCTCTCTTGGATGACATACACTTTTAGTAATGCATGAATGAGTGTTTCAAAATATATATTAATTTTGATGGGAATATGTGAACTACATATATTCTGATCCTCACTTGGAGAAAATAAAAAAAGTGTTGTGGAGTGTTGTTCCTGTGGGCTACAGTAACACTAAACCCCTGCACTTGCCTGAGGACTAAATGCACACACCCTCTGTTTTAAATATCCCATCGAGTGAGACTCTCACACCATCCAGTTTTTTGGTTCTGAAAATGACGGCATACAACCTCGTTCTGTGGATGATAAATGAGCAGACTTCCATCTGTCTCACCAGTAATAAGGAAATACAGTGAGTGCTGGACAGAGCAGTGAGTGACAATAACCCCGCCCACATTTAAGAGGACTGTTTGCAGTGGAAATGCTAAATGGACCTCGGGTCTAGGTACCATGTCTGAGGGGTTATTTTTGGTTCCAAAGGTACTATACCGAAAGTGTTTGGTGGAAGCAAGGCCATTGACTTTAAGACGAGGGAACCGGGAGTCCTTAAATGTTAACTCATTTCTGAGTCTTAGGACTCACTCCTTGAGCACTCTCTTCGCATGCCTACACCTGACTAAACCTTAAGAGGTGCAGATGAAGAAATGGCCACATTAATCATTCTTGTAATGCCATATATGTTTTGGGCTGTGCTGGCTGATGATCTTATCCTGTTGGCATAAACAAATATCAAATTACCTATTTTGTTGTTTTGTTTCCAGGATAAACACATTCAGCAATCTACATTGTTTTATGCTTGTGTAAATGTTAGTAAATCACCTCAAATAGAAGCGATTTTTAGAGCTAAAGCATGCAGAAACACCTGTTTATCTGTGGATGAAAAGCAGGACAGATATGGTTTTCAGTAGATTATAGCTGTGTTGTCATCATGGGCTTTTCAGTATAAACACTGTAACACTGAACCCATTCAGAAAGACATAAAACAACATTTGTGCTTTGCTGAATATTGTATTTATACCCCCCCTTCACACACCACCACCCCCACCGTAAAATAGCCGGCAGCCATGCAGGCCCCCCCCCCCAACCCCCCGTCAGCCCCTCCCCAAAAGAACTCCCCCTCATGTCCAGCCTTCCCAGCAGGGTGTTTACCCTGCCACCTACTTTATCAGTAAATAAATAATGGCAACATAAAGTGCAGTGTGGAACCGGTGCTGAGATTGGATAACAGTCAGGAAGGCGTGGCAGATTGTAAAATATTAATGATCCTGATTACTTTCTGCAGTGGTGACACAGGCTTCCTGAAATGCTTCATGACAGAGATGGGCTTTGTTGTGGATGAGCTGCAAATCAGAATAAAGAATTGTAAAAGACACATCTCAGAAATGTAGAGAAACGTCAGCATACAAATAATACAGCTAAACAGAATAAAGATGGAGTCATCTGGTCTTTTGTAAATTGCTGTCAGCTTCCTTTGAATGTTCTCTGCTTTCAGAGGAATCCTTATTGTTGCTTGGATTGGGTTTGGCTTTAATCAGAGTTTCTACAGTTTAGTAGTAGATTGAATACTTTTTCAATGCTAGTAGGAATGAAATTTAAGAGCAATTTTACAATAACCAAAATTAAAAAAATAAATAAACCAACATCAAATATGTAGGGTTAGGGACAGTTTTGCCCAAAATATTTATCATAATATGTGGCTTGATTTGTTGGCAGATTTTCTGGCCAATTTTGTGTTTCTCACTCTGCATTCTCACACTGCCCTGATTCACATCTAACAAGGTTGTAAAAAATTCATAAAAACACTGAGCCTTGTTTAAGCCATGCTGCAAAATCTTGGCGAAATAGCCATTTTTCATTTAATTCAGACTCCCCCATGTCGTTCAGGACACAGTGACAGCAAGCCAGCAAACAGTAGATCCTCTGCTCAGAGCATCCCAACCATCTGTGTGATGTTAATGTGAGAGGAATCACTAAATTATTAAAAAAAAAAAATTACACACACACACACACACACACACACACACATATATATATACACACATATATGTATGTATGTTACCAATTATTTTGAGATTGTCTGAGTGTTATAAAGGGTATTTTAATACCTTTAACACCTTATTTTAACATTAATGAATTAAGAGTAACTTTTTCAGGATCTGCAGAAGTGTAATGCTTAAAACTGTACTCCCCGTTCAGTAATGTCATTACAATAAACAGTTTACTACTTTAATTTTTCTTTTTTTAACTGTATTTGATTGGAAAAAGGATAAAGACAAGCAATTGGGGTGGATTCCTTGAATATTAAGAATGTTTCTCTGAAGTTACCTTAGGTTGGATGAATATCACACAAAAGAATGCTTTTTAGAAATAACTGACAATAATTTAAACTATGTGTGACTGTGGTTAATGGGCAGAAACATGCAGTGAAGTCAGTAGTCCCAGACGAGCATCCTCAGTATAAATATCACTTCAGCTGAGGGTGTTAATGTGGAGGAGGTCCCTACATTTCATTGTGTGTCACAAGTAGTTTTATCCTCAGTAGACCTTGTTCGGGGCCCCACTGGAGTCTCCAGATGCCCAATGAAAAGAGAAACACAATGTAGACAAGCCCCCTGACAGAACAGGGCCCCTCTGAATTATCACCCCACTCCTCCTGGCTAATTAAAATTTTGCTTGTAACTTATGTCAGCCATTTGAAGGCTGACAATTCCCTAACCTCCCCCTCATTTTAATTTGTGGCACGTGTGCATAAATTGTTACAAGGGGAGTGGCAGTGATGCTGGGCACAAACCAAATCACGTTTTTTAGCCACTCTAAATGCTCTGGCTGGGTTTAGAGGTCCTTCACTCTGCTGAGGACAACTTGATTGATAAATGCCAGGGAGGATTTGTCAAAGCAACTAGACTGCCCCCAGTGGGACATCAATATGGTTCATTTAGACTCCCACTAGGCTCAGACTGCCTGTAGAGAGGAGATGCTACAGAGACCAGTAGGGAAATGTGGGTTGAGCCAGGCAGGCACTGCTGCTGCTCTGTGTACAGGCTAGTGTGCTACAAGAAAGGAAATGGCTAACTCCTGTATGTACGGATAAACCAGTAGGGAACAGTTCCCTGTGTGTGTGTGTGTGTGTGTGTGTGTGTGTGTGTGAGCAGTGACTGAGAAAGCAAGAGAGAAAAAGAGAAGAAAAATGTTGAGAAAGCCTGGCAAAGCTGGGAGGGACGTGTGTGTGTGTGTGTGTGTGTGTGTGTGTGTGTGTGTGTGTGTGTGACTGACTAAAAGACAGCGAGAAACTGTGTGTGTATAGGTGTGTGTGTGTGTGTGTGTGTGTGTGTGTGTGTGTGTGTGTGTGTGAGGCTAGAGTGCTCAAGAGCAGGAGTGAGGGTGATCCAGGGTTCAGTGTGTGATTGGCTCGTCTCAGCTGGAGGAGCTTTTAGTCCATTTCCCAGCAGCCTCTAGGACAGATGCACTGCCCTGAGCCATAATCTGTGTCTCGCTTCAAATGACAAATGGCACAGTGTAGAATATTGCATTATATATTAAGTACCAGCAGTCACTAAGTTATAGGATGCTGCTGC
The DNA here is from genome assembly GCF_011397635.1 of Epinephelus fuscoguttatus. Classification (NCBI taxonomy): domain Eukaryota; kingdom Metazoa; phylum Chordata; class Actinopteri; order Perciformes; family Serranidae; genus Epinephelus; species Epinephelus fuscoguttatus. The sequence goes on from NC_064757.1 coordinate 5,793,911, forward strand.
TGCCTGCAGCACTTGTCGCTCACTAAGCAGACTCTGTTTTACAACAGTCAATTAGATCCAGACCATAACCTGCTACTAAATTCTGTCCTGCTTAGACCACTCATTTATCTTTGTACTCACTGTGAAATAAACATGTCTGTCTGAACATATTTGCTTGCTTAAAAATTCCTTAAATACTAATTATTTTGATCTAATTATTGGTTATTACAAACATTAATGGTAGGAATGTTTATGATATTTCTTCTTGTAAATTCTAATATGCCTGAACAATATGGCTAAAAATTTGATCATCATAAAATTTTTTATGTCAGTCAATATCAAGCTGAAAGGGTGATTTTTGCTCCTGAGTTAAAGTTGAAGAAACCAATGCAGAAACCAACAGTTAACTGTGGTTTCAGCTATCTTTATTGTCAGAATATGACAAAAATTTGCCAAATGGTAGAACATTTCACAAATCTGAGGTAGATTCAGAATAGTTATAATCAAAATAATGTTAATAAATAAAACAATAAATACACCAAGAAATCTTAATTCTGGTCAGCAACATGTGAAACTCTTTGTGCAGACTGTTTAAAGCATTTTGTAATAATGAATAACTAGATAAAAGAAAAAAATCTCAGCTGTGGTCAGATTTAAAGCCACAGTATCTACTTTCTGCTGTTTATCAATCAAAACAGTAACAAAACTTTGATGGCCTCTTGAAGTAGTGAGGGATCATTCATTGCTGATGGAGGTGTGTTTGACATGACTAAAGCAGATACCACACTCATGGATAAGTTAATGTATTACACTCCCATTCATGCTACATTTAGTCACATTTAGTCACATTTAGTCACGTTTAATCACGTTTTAAATCTAGTCTCGAACTCACTTTTACAGAATGGCTTTTCTTGCCAACTGATTTACTTATGTTACTATACTATATCTATTTTACTCTATCATTCCTATCATCATCACTATTATTATTATTATTATTATTATTATTATTATTATTTCTTCAAATTGAGTTTTTTTGTGTGTATTTTTTGCAGATATCTGTATATGTATGCATAAATACATAAATGTATGTGTTTATGTGTATCTGTGGGTGTGTGTATGTTTTATTAATATTCCTTTTGTTCTGTATTTTCTGCATCCTGGCAAAGCACTTTGTGGTTTGATTTGAAAGTTCTTTATAAATAAAGTTATTTTTCTTATTATTATTGTTCTTGATCTTCTTCTTATGTTATTCTAATGAAATAGCTGTAAGTCAGTCATGCTAACTTGGTAACTTAGCATGAGCATTAGATGAGTCGACTAACTATACACAGACTGTAGCTGACGTTATGTGGTGGACTCAGTTTTTTGTACCCGGCTGTAAACATGTTTATTTCTGCTGTAAAGTTGGGGGTCAATGGAGACTCACTCTTGGAGCCAGCCTCAAGTGGTCATTCAATGTCCTGCAGAGTTTTTTTTGTTGTTGTTTTTAATGCACTTCAGTGTTGGCTTCATTTTTCAGGCCTTTACATTGCCGCTTGGTTGAAAGCTGTTGGAATGTTATGATGTAATGTACACATTAGCTTGGGGGCTAGTCTTGTCCTCCTCTTCATCTTCTTCGATGACAACAACCACTACTACTTCTTCTTCTACAACTGCCATTTCAGCTGCATTACCGCCCCATCCTAAGGTGGAGGGTGACACGGGAGTAGATTTTCACTCCTGTACCATCCCAGTCCCACAAAAACAACTCCCATCCCAGTCCCGGAAGAATGACTCCCGTCCCATGTTGTGTTTTTAAATAATACAGAACATAGTATTTATCCATATTAGAACTGCATATTCACATATGAAAAGAAAAAGAAACCGAAACAGAAGTGTGTCAGTGTGTTAGTGTGTGTGTTAGTGACAGTGGATGAGAGACTGTAGACAGAGCATACTGAATATTACTGTCTACACGTTTACATGTTCATGCTTGCTGAATACACGTACTGATAAAGTATTGGCTTCTTACTCGCTAAGGTTTAATTGAACTTACAGTAACGAGTGTAGCTGCTTCACTTCGTTACCAACAGGGCCGCTCGGCTGTTCACTGGATACCTTGTCATGTAGGCATCGGTGTGTGTGTGTGTGTGTGTGTGTGTGTGTGTGTGGAGGAGTTCAGCGCCGGCACAGAAGGCTGCAGGATGATAATGAATTTAACGAAAATGTGTAAAAGTACCGATAAAAAAACTGATACCGTTAGTGCTTATCAATACTACGGTCTTTAATAATTTAGCCCTGGGGCTAATTTAGTACCGGGTTTTGGTACCCATCCTTAATCAAAACACAAGCAAGGTGAAGCTTGTAGAAATTAAATAAAGTTTGCAGCCATACTGGCACGGAAGTGTGGAATGCTGCAAGTGTGTGTTCCACCAATCAGTGTTCTTCAGCAAACAGCCCCACCCCTCAAGAATTCCGGGGAATCTGAAAAGTCCTGCAGTTGGGTTGGTAACAGTGATCCGAATTGATATTGATATTGGGTAAAAACATATATTATGCATGAATCAATATTTTTACTTACCCCTAGTCACAATGCTGAATCTCACTATCAACATATATCCTTCACGATTCAATCTCACCTGTGAGGCTCCTGTCTCTCCTCTATCTCCCCCTGTCTCTCTTCTATTTCCTTCTGTCTCTCTTCCTGCCTCTCCTCCTCCATCTCCTCCAGTCTCTCTCCTACTGGTCATCTGACAAAAAATATATTGATGCAAGACATGTGAACAGTGGGACAATCTGAGATGCAGCAGTCATAGATTTTGATTGTTGTAGCCTGAGGAAAACATACTGTATGTTTTACAATTGTGAAATTCATTAAACAACATCTGAATGTATATAGACTAAGAACAGCCATAATGTCAACACAAGGTAGTCAGCTTCATCATGTTAAACATAAATAAGTAAATCAACAAAAACGTAAATGCTCCAAAATCATTATAATACAACTGTGTGCAAAATGTTGCACTTACACCCAATATCTATTACATGAATATGACTCAGTGTTCTTACTGGGTGTTTTTACTGGGAGCAGTGGATCTCTATTCTCCTAAGTCTCTCCTTCACACACCATGGATGCTCAAGACTGTCACTGAAGGAGCTATTATTTATAGTGTTTACACTTTATTTATTCAGACTGTTTATATCATGTCATCTTACCACAAACATTAATTTGGGGCGGCAGTAGCTCAGTCCATAGGGACTTGGGTTGGGAACCAGAGGGTCGCCTGTTCAAGTCCCTGTCCGGACCAATATATGGAGCGTGGACTGGTAGCTGGAGAGGTGCCAGTTCACCTCCTGGGCACTGCCAAGGTGCCCCTGAGCAAGGCACCGAACCCCCCAACCGCTTGGAGCGCCTGTCATGGGCAGCCCACTCTGACATCCCTCCACTTAGTGCATGTATAGGTCCAGTTTGTGCATGTGTGTTCGGACTCGGGGATTAATAAAGTATATAAAAAAAAAAAATTAAAAAAAACTGTGTCATCACTACATGACATCTATGATTGCTGATGGAGCATGTGAAGTGGAATTTCATGTTCTCTGGCATATAATATTGATCTAATATTTGCCAAACTTAGCTCAGCTAGTATTAGCTCGTTAGCATCTCATTACCTAGCAAAGAGTTGCCAAGGAACGCCATTCAGTTAGCCTAACATCAACAGGTGTTTGTTTAGCTAATTTACTGAACCAACTGACTCACCGTTCACACTCGGTGGTCCGCTGTGGAGCGCTAACAGTGACGCACGTGTATGTGTTGTTCCCTCATGAACTGCCGTGAACTGTACGGTGACACGTACCCACAAAGTCAGTGGAAAGAGCGGCGCTGGGGAGGACCAATCACACGTTACCAAAATAACGGTAGAGCCAATCGATGAGCAATACGAGGTTAGAGGCGGGACGTATGGTAGACACCAACGATTGTTAAGCCTTTGTGTACCATATTGAGCGGACGCCGACAGCCAGTGTTCATATTGGTAGGGACAATACAGAAGGGGCTGAATATTGGTAGGGACGTGTCCCTACCGTCCTACCCAATCCTAGGCCTATGTCTTGATCCTCTTCCAAAGTCCTGTCTTGTGTGCGGTATGTAGCCACAACATACTGTATGTGTTTTTTTCTTTACATAGTTATTCTTACATTAGCCTTCACTTTATTTTGTATTTATGTATGATTAATGAATAATCATGTTATATGTTTGATGCACACCATTTATATCTTACTATATTAACGTATATATCTGTTGGAGGGTTTGGCCTGTGGGCCTCTTTTGCTGATCCCTGCTGTACTACTTCTCATTTTACAAAATCCAGATATTTAGAGCTCTTAACCCAGTATGTGTCATTTAAAAGGACTAGTTCTTTTATCATCACGCCTTGACAGTTTAGCTTCTTTGATCAACCACAGACATCACCCACCCCCATTAACAATTGGTGAATTCTGTATTGGGGTGGTTTAAAATGCAGAGTCTGTTCAGTCATACAAACAAAGCCACTTTTTTGTCTCTATTTAGTATTTGCATATTAAGATAAAACATTAAATAAATTATGGAAATCTTCATGTGTCTTCATGACACTTGATCTACAAAGATAACTAGGTGTTAAAATCGGAGTAAACAGAGAAACACAACCAGAAACACAAAAAGTGCAAAAGTGCTTCCAGTGACTGCTCAATGTATTTCACTTCACATCAGTGCATTTCATCAGAGCTTCTGACCCTTCGTCCTCGCCGTGACCTCACCACGGTAGGATGGCCTGCATCACAGCTCCCTTCCAAACAATTAGGCACAGTTGCTGTCACCTTAGCCTGAAAGGGCACTGCAGGATTTGGGGTAGACAGACAAGCAGAGGCTTTCTCACTGAGGATCCCAGTAGGTAGATAAAGTGAGAAGAGATGCCTAGAAAACATCTGACCTACATGAAGGTCTCCTCTGGTCACATGCATTACAGAGCTCTCACTAGACCCGTGAACCCCCCCCCCCCCCCCCCCCAGAGACTAACAGGAAGCAGTGCCTCTGTTCCATCAGCAAAAATCGTTCTACTTGAAAAAAGATACAAAGAATAGTGAAATATTTATGTAAGACTTAAAGTAAAATTAATAAATATTGATTGCATAGTCATAGTCTACAATGAAATGAATTACATAATTTATTATTTAGAGAACACTGTGTGACAACAACATGTGAACCACCACATACTTTTATTTTCACTTGAAGCGCCAACTCGTCCCTTGCAACTTGTTTCTAACCCACTGGGAGAAATCAAAAATCTTTTTTTTTTTTTTTTTTGGTTTAACAGTGACAAACTGGGTCGTGCAGCACTAACAAGTACATAAATTGGCTTCATTTTTTACTTGTAAGGTTCACATACAAAACACTTGCCTTTCGCTAGACACACTGATCCCGCAAATACAACATGTTAATGGTAGCACAACATTAAATAGCACAGGCCGCATTTAACATTGCATAAATTAGCCTAGTGATTAGCAGTTGCTCGTATTCATAGCCTCATGTTAGCTTTTTACTTCTGCCGATTACATTTAGGCTTCAAAAATCATAAAGTGATGTCCATTAAGATTATCTTGCTGAACACAACATGTAAGTATCATATACTGTTTGCCACAGAGCTTTTTTTTTGCAGTAATCCAAAATCCAATCCAAAAATCTCATAGGCTTTGAATGAGGGAACCAGGACAATGCTAACTTTCGTGTCAGCCTACAGAAAAACATCATCCCTAGAGCACTCTATTTATCATTTCTTAATTGTAAAATAAAATTAAGTGTAAACTTTGTTTTCACTAAGGGAAATTCATCCTAGTTTACAAAAGTAAACAGGAGGTCCATGTCACTGTAACCTGTAGTTACATTTCTGGGGAGGTGCACATCAGGCAAAGGCATAGGCTTTGGCATAGGGTACATGTCTATGCAGAGCCTACACTGTAGGTATGACGATTATTCAAAGTGGAAGTATAGGCTCCTCTTTTATGATAACCAGGCTCTACACTAGAACTAATTTCACTGCATATTAGAGTAAAATGAATGTGAAAATTTAGTGAGCTGCACTGGTGATTGGCTTTGCTCTGGTTGGAAAAATTGGCAAAGTTTCGAGGTTAACAAATCTGTTCTTGTAGATGCTAACCATTACACTGTCACCAGTTAAAATGGCAAATGGCAATATTTCACATCAGCTGTTGCTAGTGTTGATTCCATGATGTGGATGGCAGCCCAAAATAGAACTTGGCTTTTGTCTCCTGTTTTTTGTGTTTAGGCAAAGCATCTAATTCGTAAAACAGAGAAGTGCACTCAGTGGAGTGCAGATCTCCACCAGGCAGCCACCGGAGCTGATCATGGCCACTTTAGACAACGCACGCAGAGCAGTGGTGTCTGGTGGATATGTCTCTCCTGGCCCTCTGTCTGGCTACTGTCAAGATGGTGGCAAATATATCAAAAGAGGGTTTTCTCCCATCTCGTATTGTGCCTAACTTGATTGGTTCATAAAAAATAGGGTATGTAATTAATCTGCAGATACTCTAGTTAAAAATAACACCAAACCTTTTTGTCCTCTGTTTGACGAAGGCCAAAATGTGGCCTGCAGCAGACAGAAAGGCTTCTTGATTTTGACCTAGGCATCTGCCGGAAGTGCCTTATGCTCTGTGCTTTTGCTAGATGATTTTGTTGAGGACTTGTGGCCCTACTGACCGGTCAAGATAAGTGAGGAGCCAGCATTTCAATAACGGTATAAAGCAGTAAATAAAACAGGTTTTTCAACCATTGTGAGTCACTGCAAACATAAGAGGTCCTTGAGCACACAATTATAAATGTGCACACAAATTATGTGGGTTATTGGTCCAGTAGTTTGTGAGATTAGTTGACAGATACACACACTAACGCAAGCATGCATACATGCACACTTGCATACACACATGCACACACACAACCAAATGCAGGATCCCCTCCAAGCTTACACCTGGCAGAAATAATAAATGTGCTTTGGAGGAGACAGGGTTGAAAATGGAGAAGTCAGACTGCAAACTGAATAAGAAGAAACTTGACTGAGTGTGAAATAGGGGTGATTGCTGCACAGGTTAAAGCAGACAGGCTGTATTGTTTGGTGGTCATAGTTGATGCATCCAATTAGAGAAAATCTGTTGACTGGCAGCATGTCAACAGCAGTGTCATCTGCCAGCTCAGAGAGCTGAACCACTCCAGAAATTAAGAGGACATGTTTAGATACCGAAGTTGATGCCAAGAATTGTGTCACTGGGCATCAACAAAGCATAGGTGCCACCTGAGGGGGTCAAGGGACAACAGAGCTCACCCACCTCAGTGTCAGGCTTTATAATTGGACACTAGCTTGTTTCAGAGAGAAAGGTAGCAGAGAGAAGCTGACACAGATCTGGCACAGCCTTAAGTAACTGTGATATTAACAGATGACCTGTTTTGTTTTTTTTGTTTGTTTGTTTTTTAGGTACAAAGAGCACAATAAATCAGTGACTATAGGATGCAAACCACTACATACCAGGCCACTGAAACATGCAAACACCCGGAGATTGTGACTAACAAGTTTTAACAAACACACCAAAAATTTAATTTCATTGCATTGGCATAGAAGCAAAAATCTTTAAAGCAGTTATCTTAAAATCTGGACAAATAAAAACTGTTTGCGGGGCTGGAAATCACCAGAAGTACTACAAGTTACCAGTTTATTAGCAACACCTGTAGAATCTATTGCAATCTTATTAAAGCACTGTAATGAACTATGTCAGAGAAATGCTGATTCATACATATACATACAGGCCTAAAGTACACACATACACAAACAGGACCTATACATAGAGACAGAGCGCAATGCGTCATAATCTGAAAGCTACGCCCCCAAAGGGGAAATGAGGCCCGCTTTCCCCTCACACTTTCCCCCTCTGTTTCCAGCCTGTTGAGTTTTCCCAAGCCCAAATGCTGAGAAGTTGCTGTGTGGTGGGCTGCATGGCCAATAAGGCTATAAACCCAGAGCTTTTATCAGCTGCTGAGCAGAAAAATGGAACCTTGTAGAAGACAAAAGTGGATACAGGCAATAAAATGTGAGGCTTCAACAGGGAAGAAATTGTGGGATCCTGACACTTGGTATGCCGATGTGTGTGTCGGTGATGTGTCTCCACATCATGTTTTTTCCAAGACAAGCAAGGTAAGGACGCAGAAGGGACACTGAGGTAGACCGGCAATATTAAGCTTATCAGTATACCGTTGGCTCTCTGGTAGGCATAGCGTGCTAAAATAATCCTTTGCCATCTTATTATTAGCTAATTATTAGCGAGCTATAGCTAATAATTTTAGCTAGCTAGATAGCAATTCAGTCGTGGAGACTTGAAAGCATGGCCGCGGAGGCAGAATGACAACGAACAAGCGAAGAAGCGGAGGAGAAAGCAGGCCTCGTTTCCCCTTTGGGGGCGTGGCTTTCAGATTTTGACGCATTGCGCTTTGTCTCTATCCATTAAATAGAGAGATGTCAGAGCATGGGGTCAAGGTAACGCATGGTGAGTAATTGATAAACTAATTATCATCGTAGGGGTGAGGTATTCCTTTAGGCGGCAACCTCAAGTGGCCAACTTGGTATAGGGATTCCGCAAAAACAAAAACTTTCATCCAGGAGACTGTTGTTCATGTCCTGTGTGGATCCACATGTCAATGTTAAGTTATTTTAATAAAGTAATGTAGTATGTCATGTGATGTACAGTACAGGCCAAAAGTTTGGACACACCTTCTCATTCAATGTGTTTTCTTTATTTTCATGACTATTTACATTGTAGATTCTCACTGAAGGCATCAAAACTATGAATGAACACATGTGGAGTTATGTACTTAACAAAAAAAGGTGAAATAACTGAAAACATGTTTTATATTCTAGTTTCTTCAAAATAGCCACCCTTTGCTCTGATTACTGTTTTGCACACTCTTGGCATTCTCTCCATGAGCTTCAAGAGGTAGTCACCTGAAATGGTTTTCCAACAGTCTTGAAGGAGTTCCCAGAGGTGTTTAGCACTTGTTGGCCCCTTTGCCTTCACTCTGCGGTCCAGCTCACCCCAAACCATCTCGATTGGGTTCAGGTCCGGTGACTGTGGAGGCCAGGTCATCTGCCGCAGCACTCCATCACTCTCCTTCTTGGTCAAATAGCCCTTACACAGCCTGGAGGTGTGTTTGGGGTCATTGTCCTGTTGAAAAATAAATGATCGTCCAACTAAACGCAAACCGGATGGGATGGCATGTCGCTGCAGGATGCTGTGGTAGCCATGCTGGTTCAGTGTGCCTTCAATTTTGAATAAATCCCCAACAGTGTCACCAGCAAAACACCCCCACACCATCACACCTCCTCCTCCATGCTTCACAGTGGGAACCAGGCATGTGGAATCCATCCGTTCACCTTTTCTGTGTCTCACAAAGACACGGCGGTTGGAACCAAAGATCTCAAATTTGGACTCATCAGACCAAAGCACAGATTTCCACTGGTCTAATGTCCATTCCTTGTGTTTCTTGGCCCAAACAAATCTCTTCTGCTTGTTGCCTCTCCTTAGCAGTGGTTTCCTAGCAGCTATTTGACCATGAAGGCCTGATTCGCGCAGTCTCCTCTTAACAGTTGTTCTAGAGATGGGTCTGCTGCTAGAACTCTGTGTGGCATTCATCTGGTCTCTGATCTGAGCTGCTGTTAACTTGCCATTTCTGAGGCTGGTGACTCGGATGAACTTATCCTCAGAAGCAGAGGTGACTCTTGGTCTTCCTTTCCTTGGTCGGTCCTCATGTGTGCCAGTTTCGTTGTAGCGCTTGATGGTTTTTGCGACTCCACTTGGGGACACATTTAAAGTTTTTGCAATTTTCCGGACTGACTGACCTTCATTTCTTAAAGTAATGATGGCCACTCATTTTTCTTTAGTTAGCTGATTGGTTCTTGCCATAATATGAATTTTAACAGTTGTCCAATAGGGCTGTCGGCTGTGTATTAACCTGACTTCTGCACAACACAACTGATGGTCCCAACCCCATTGATAAAGCAAGAAATTCCACTAATTAACCCTGATAAGGCACACCTGTGAAGTGGAAACCATTTCAGGTGACTACCTCTTGAAGCTCATGGAGAGAATGCCAAGAGTGTGCAAAGCAGTAATCAGAGCAAAGGGTGGCTATTTTGAAGAAACTAGAATATAAAACATGTTTTCAGTTATTTCACCTTTTTTTGTTAAGTACATAACTCCACATGTGTTCACTCATAGTTTTGATGCCTTCAGTGAGAATCTACAATGTAAATAGTCATGAAAATAAAGAAAACGCATTGAATGAGAAGGTGTGTCCAAACTTTTGGCCTGTACTGTATGTTACACAACATGCTACATTACTTCATGTGACCTATGTGAGGTAACCAAGTAGTTTGTTACCTAAACCTAACCACATAGTTTTTGTACAGTCATTTTACAACATTAACCATGTCTGAAATTGCAGTCATTACCAGTCATATACCAGCTATTCTGTTGTCTACACCTATGTGGTGGTATGGGCCATTCTCAGAACCCATCGGCTGTATTTGGCATCTGACTTCCGGCAGACGGCGATACAGCCTCTGGGGGCAGACCCCTGATTTTTTGGCATTCTGGTTTGATTATGGCGGAGGAGGCGAATTTCCATTTCCGAGTAAATATGCTGAACCATTGCGATGGATTCAGAGTTTGCAGTGACGGCAATTATGTTCCGCCTCGTTAGTTCACTGCACAGACCGTTTAACCTGGCAACAACTGCAGCCAGCTCAAACGTGATTGGTCAATATCACGCGGACTACAAACAGCCTACAACCGGAAACCAGGGCTCTTCCACTCCTCTTCCGGAGGCAAGATCTCTGGGGTTTGCCTACGGACTCTACATTCACTGAATGTAGAGTCTGTATATAGAGACTAGGTATGGGCTGGAGAATTGTTAAGGGATGGACTCTGTGCTTACATCAGTGATACCTGGTCCTCAAACATACTCAAAATTGATGGACAATGTTTCCCTGATGTTTAGATACATATCATCTGCCCAGATATAAGGACCAGTGTTTTGTTGCTACAGTTAACATTGCCCACAATACACTACAAGAATGCACTACTGTTTCTGTTCTATGTTTTTTTAGCAACTTTAACTGCATTTCATTGTGCAACTCTGTGTTGGACAATTAATATTAAAGAATGACAATCCATTTTGACAAATGAAAATACAAATACAAAGAGTGAACATAATGTGCCTTGGCAGTTCTGCACAGGTGCATTGAAAACAATATGAAATAGCCACCACCGTAGCTTTAAAGGGTTAGCCCACTCAAATGACAAAAATGTTATTTTCCTTTCCTTATCATTCATAGTTATTTATTACATTATAAAGTCCAAAAGAAAATACATATTTTGACTAATTTGACTATCTCTCATGCAGACCACAAAATACAAGTAGTCAACATAATGCTGTGTTTTGGAAGTAACTTAATCTCAGTTTTGTTTTTTGTTTTTTTACTGTTGGCGGCTGTCAGATAAAAGAGACAGACTGTCAGGGCTGGAAACACAGGAAGTGAAGCTTCCAACTCCGCCCAGTCTAATTCTGTTTGCTGTCAGACTGAGCTGCACTGCAATTATCAGACTGAATGGTGCCTGTAGACCATAATTGCTTTGTTTTTCAATTATTTCATGAGACTGTAGTAATTTACTTCATTCTATTAAAATATGCCAATTAGACATTATAATTACAGTTTTCACTGTATCACTTTTCGCTGTCACTGAAAAGATGTAATACTGCTATTAGGGAAGAGCATGGGGACAGTTTAATATTGCCCAGGCACATTCACTGCTGTCTTGTTTGGAATTAACACAGATGCAACAAAAGCCACATGGTTATTTTTAATCTGCTTAAATATCACTTGTAACCAAACAGAAAAATATTAACAGTGTAGTAATATTTAAAAATGTGATATTGTTAATGGAATAGCTAAGAAGAAATAAACAGGCAAGACTATGGCTGCTTCCCACATCTATCATTATACACAGTGACAGTGTTTTTTTGAGTAAAGGAAGTCCCACATTCAGGGTTGAAGTCCCACATTCAGAGTTCAGGGTTCTCTGTGGTTAGGTTCAGGCAACAAGAGTACCAAAGTCAGGGAAAGAACATGGTTTTAGTAAAAAATAATTTACTAGGCAGAAGGTCTTCTAGAAATCGGGTACTAATACTTTTACCTTGACCAAATCATCATCATACATGCATATATACATTGCATCATTTATTATTTAATTATTATCCTCTCTCTTTTGTATGCCTCTAACAGCTGTGGCTGGAGGAATTTGGTCTCATTCATGAAATGTTAGTAAATCTGTGAGTAGACTTGCACATAAAAACCTTGATACTAAAGACCTACAACGGATTCATGAATGCTGTGGAAAACTCAGATTTGACTGTAGGCACGAGTGTATGTTCATCAACGCCAATCAATAGTAAACTGACAACATGCTCCCGTGAGTCAGCAATGAGCATACATCCCCGCTTATGAATAGCCAGTGACCACCATATATGGAAGTGGTAATTGCTATGGATAGGTGAAAACCTGCAGACCTGCAAACATGGTGCAAAGAAAGAGAGAGAGAGAGAGAGAGAGAGAGAGAGAGAGAGAGAGGGAGAATCTTTCTTGAGAAATTGTGGAGAAATTTGTGAAGCTCTCTGTCCTGATAGAATAAGCGAGAACGGGAAGCCAGAAATATAGAAAATTCATGTCATAATTTGATTTGAATAACTCATTCTCATTTTTAAGAAACCTAACTGGAAGCTTAAATCTGCTAAATGCCAACTAATTCATCTAAATGAATGGCAAGCAATATTTATGTGCATTTACACAAGTACTTAAAGCAGTCAGAAGAAGGTGAAGAATTTGTTAGTGCCTACGAAAAGATTGGAGCTACTAACATATTGATGAATGCTGAAAGACACGTAAATTTCCTTTCATGAACAGTTTACACACATATTCATTCTGCTCACATTTCATGGATGAGACCCATTGTAACTATTATCTGGTGTGGTGGTGGAAAACTGCTGTGAACGTTTATAAGAGCAGCAGGTGGTGGTGCTCTCCACCCACCTCTATGGAAGTACTGCCATTGCTCTGATGTTTAGTTTCCTAAGATGGCTTGCACATGACACTCAAGATTGCCACCCTTACATACTGAGGATTTGTCAGTTATCTTTGTACTGCAGCTGGTGGTAAATTATCAATATCCCTGGGGTGAGTTATATCTAATGTGCTCTATGTTATGTCTATTAATCAAACCTGACCTGGAGTACTTAATTGTTCTGATTTATTTTCCGAATCAGTCGTTATTCTTTGCCTGGCTTTCTCATATTGTTTCTTTCCCCAAATGTGGATGTCACAGCTGTGAAATCATTGAGTTAATCCACATGTTAGCTTCAGATCAGAGAGGGGACACCAAACTTTGACACCAAATTTCCAAATACGACTGTACTCATCCTCTCAACTGCTCATTTACACCACAGCACTTCCTGGGAGGTGCCTGTTCTGTTATCATAAGTGATGCATTAGGGGAAATTCCGGATTAATGAACATGTAAATATTTGGATCATTTTTGGAGTGAGGTGGCAGTTGGAATAAACATTATCTTGGTGTAAAAACCTTTTAGGGGGAGAGTCATGATGAGATCTTACTGCTGGGTATGGGAATGCAAACTTTAATGGATGGCAGACAGAGCTCTCTATTTCAGTCTTTACATATCACTGCATGACTATGATGGAAACACAGCTCAGATTTATGGGGGGTTTATAGTTAAACCTTTATTACAGGGACATTTACTCAAAAGGAGCTGTTAAGTTTTACTTTGTATTACTGTGCACTACTGCTGTCTACCTGGATACATGACCCTGAGTGTAACATCAACTTGGTCACATTTTGGCTTGATGGTGGTCATATGTAACTGGTATGTGTTTGACCCAGATGCAGCACACAGGCCCAGAGCGACGTTTGGTAATGACCTTCATTTATAGTAAACGGGAACTTAAAGCAGCTGTGCGGAACTTTTTACCATTAATAAAACTGCCCCTAGTTCGTATCACCCCCCCTTGAAGATCCGCATATTTATTTGAACCCAACAGCGACAAAAAAGCCTTTCTCTATATGGCTATTTAGCGTAGCCTCGCTCGAGTCGGACACACAGCGGAAGTCAGCAAACCAGAATACGGCACCCGAGGCGGAAGTGATTCTGCTCGCCTGCAGCAGCCCGCAGCGATTAAACCACAGAAGAAGAAGGAGCCGTGTTTACAGTGTTCTTCAAGTAAGCGGTACGCAACGGGTATTGCTGAACACATAACACCTAACAGTTTTACCCAGGCTGACCAAACGTCCTCTTTTGCCCGGACGTGTCCACTTTTCACGTCCCGTCCAGGGCGTCCAGGGGTCTTTTATAAACTGATGATAATGTCCGGTTTTCCGTGTGTTTGTGTGTGTGTGTGTTAGAGTGCGGCACGGGCAGCATATTTCTGTCCAAACCCGAACCGAGTCCGACATTATTTAATGACCAAAGCACTGAGTTTGTGTCACACAGTTGTTATGGTTACAGGCTATTTAACAAGCTAGGCGTGCGCCGCGGGTGCTCAGCTGCAGAGAGGGAGACCTCCGTGTTTGAGACGGGAGCGGGAGGCGGGAGGTCCAACGCTTCTAGCAAGAGGAGAGGGAGAAATATAACAAAATAAGATAAAATAGGAAAAACCTGTCTCCCTATTTTGTTTTATTTTCAGCGTTTAATCAAGGCGGAGGCGGGCGGCTGGAGGTCCAAGACTTCAGCGAGGAGAGAGGTAGAAACAAACAGCCAATGTGTGTCTGTGTGTGTTATGTTCAGGCGTTGTCACGTAATAACAGTGCCCAAGCAATAAACAAGACAGACAATAGGATTTTATTTATTTTTACACAACATTTTCACTGAAAGCTGACTGAATCCAACCTGAGCCCGAATACGATTTATAGCTACATTTTTGACCAAACCCGGCCGACCCGTCAGGTACCATCGGGCTCAGATCGCCACACTCTAGTGTGTGTATGTGTCCCCTCTTGGGGCCTATCTGAATTTCTGTCTTTGAGAGATATTATTTTGTAATATAACTGAATTTTCTATCCATACATATAAATTTTAAATATATTAAAATTATAAGGCATCTTTGAGTAAACTGCGAGTATCATTTAAGTAGGCTATGTGGTGGCCGGCTGAGTGTCCTCTTTTTTGGAAATCAAAATATGGTCACCCTAGTTTTACCAGAGATGTATCTATGAGGACTTGGTTGTACTTTTGATGTCATGGCAGATAACAAAGGAGCATCATGTAAAAATATCTGTGACTGTGACCAATGACCATGAACACAAATAAACAGCAGGCAGTTGTCCTCAGTTTATAAGAAATTCAGAGCTACACCAGAACATTTATGAACAGGTCTTACTTTACTACTAATTTGTGTGTAACGTTAGCATGTTAGCATGTTTCCACTAATTACTTGGACTGACCTAACGTTAGTAGCGTTAGCTTTGCAAGCGAAGGCTGCAGGTAACAGCTGTGCTGTGTTAGGATTATGTTATGTCTTCACTGTGTGTCTTCACATAAAAGAATACTCAGACAATTTGGGAGGTATGCCCTTTCTCTATCATTTTCATATTGAGACAACATGATCGATATCTTTTTTGTGTCTGTACGTCCAGTGGCTGGCTCTCAGCGTTTAGCATGGCGCTTATAGGGGGTCAGTATGTCCTGCGCTGTGATCCGTGGAGGGATATACCGGTGAGCAGGCACAGACGTAGCCTGTAAACAAAACTCAGCTGTTTATTTAGCCTAGCGATATCTCCGGACTATAGTAGCTGCAATGGATGACTTTGAACGCGATATTGAAGAGTTTCTTGTAGCAGACACAGATCCAGAGCCATACCTGTTTGAGCTGGAATACACAGATGAGGAACTCCATGTGTTGAAGAGAGGCTGAATCCTCCGCTCCCATTTTGCTGCACAGAATGGGATTCGGTGCTACCATCGTTGGGGAGATAATCATCAGGAGGAAAAGCGCCACCGAGAGTGCATCACAAGGAGTGAAAACTTTGCAGCAATCACTAATCCTGGCGTGATTGAAACTTTTTTTCATGTTCCTAAGATGAACTGGAAAAAACACCCCAGGCCTGCAGGAGCTGATGGACAGCTTTCAGTCGAGTGAGTAATATCGTCCATGTCGTGTCTTGTTTGCTTTTACCGAGTGACCTAGCATACCTGTCCCAGAGCAAGCTGCAGCTGTTGCTCATCGATGTGTCCTCCATGCAAGATGTACCGACCCCCTACAAGTGCCATGCTAACCGCTGAGACCCAGCCACTGGATGTACAGACACAAAAAAGATATCCATCATGTTGTCTCAATATGAAAATGATAGAGAGAGGGCATAACTCCCAAATCGTTGGAGTATTCTTTTCACATAATAATGCGGACTCAGCAGATGACTTGTTAACTGTTTATTCCTCCTTACACCGAATGTACATGGCTGCTTCTCATTTTTTCCAGTAGCACAACAACAGTTACTACATTACCCAGAATAACTTCAGGCTCACACTACTACGGTAGCCTTAGTAGCTCAAAATACACAACAGATTAGATCAGAACAGAAAGACGACAGGAGAATTTACTGAGTAATTTTGCTGTTTCCACTAATTACTTGGACTGACCTGACATTAGTTAATCCTCTCGTTCTCCATAACAAATACATGTGGTAATTACCCGTTGCAGTCGAGATTTTACGACACCAGGCTGTGGGTGTCATACCGCTTCGACCAAAGGGGCGCTATAATCAATGAAAACAAAAAGTTCCGCACAGCTGCTTTAAGCTGATGAAGATATTCAGGGAACAGCTCATAGCCCACACACAGTCTGTGGATTCAGGGGCCAGGGAACGGGCCGGGCCGAACCCGGAAGCGGGACCGAGAATGAGGATGTGAGTCATCGGACCTAAACAGTTCAGTTCGCTAGCAGACAGAGGTGAAGGAGAGGGGCTTACTGATGACATGGTCAAGAAGGCGAGGGGTCCGGACCCTGAAGACCAGTCCAGTGAAGCAGCAGAGCCGACAAGGGACAAGCAGAAGGGAAGTTGGGATCAGGCAGAGAAGTCGGGACCAGGTGAGCAGACAGGACAGACCAGGACCAGGACCTCTCATCAGGACCGTCCCCCTGCCAGTCCACCAGGTACTGGAGACCCCTCCCCCAGCGACAGGACCTGAGCAGATGGCACACAGTGTAGGTAGGACCCGTATCAATGAGGCAAGGAGATGGAGACGGAGCTGCAGCAGGCACCAGAGGACTCTCCCAGGCTGGCTGGACCCTGGAGACATGGAATGTGGGATGAATGTGAATAGACTGTGGAAGCTTCAACCTCGCCGCTGCAGGGTTGATGACCCTCTCAATTTCAAAGGAGCCGATGAACCTGGGGGCCAACTTCTTAGATTCCACCCAAAGAGGCAGATCTTTGGTGGAAAATTGTTTAACAGAGGCTGAGTAGCAGTCTGTGGAGTGATGGAGGGCTGCCCGGGCTCGGGACTAGGTCCTGCCGTAGTGGCGGATAAGGGTTGGACAGAGGTGCATACAGCTTCTTTCTCCTGAGCCAGAAAGAGTGGTGGTTGAAACCGATGAAAAACATTGGAAGGGTGAGAGTCTCATGGCAGAACTGGAAAGGGTGTTGAGGGCGTACTCGACCAACGTGAGAAGCTGGGACCAGGATGAAGGATTCTCAGAGACAATGCACTTGCAGCAATGTCTCCATCTCTTGGTTCATCCACTTGGTCTGGCCATTGCAGTGTGGGTGGAACCCAAAGGACAGGCTGAACGGGGTAGCTCGCAGAACTCCCTCCAGAAGATCGAGGTGAACTGGGGCCCCCTGTCTGACACCACCTCAATAGGGAGCCCATGGAGTCTGATATCCTGCAGCATATCTTCAGACTCCATGTCAATAGGGAGCCCGTGGAGTCTGAAGATACGCTGCAGAATGAGCTTGGCACTTTCCTCGGTGGTCGGCAACTTGGACAGAGGGATAAAGGGGGCCGTCTTACTGATGCGGTCAACCACAGTCATGATGACAGTGTTGCCATCGGATGCAGAGAGCCTGGTGATGAAGTTTAAGGAGATGTGGGACCAGGGGTGACGAGGGGCTGGAAGTCGATTCAGAAGGCCAGCCACAGCTGAGAGGGACGGCTTGTGTTGATTGCAGACCGGGCAAGCGTCGACAAATGTCCTCAAGTTTTGCACACCAGATCTGTTGTTGAAGGACATCCTTGGTGAGCTGAATCCCGAGTTGCAGGTCAGTCAGGAGGAGTGAGCCCAATGCAGAACATCCGACCTCAGGGCTTGAGGGATGAACAGATGATCAAGAGGACAGTTGCTGGGACCAGATTTATCCTCCAGGGTGGCTCTGACTTTCTTCTCTATCTCCCAGGTGATGGTCATGACCAGACATGGAGAAAATGGTATCATAGACTTGGGATTGGACCCCCCCTCCTAGAAACTGTCGGGACAGGGTGTTGGGCTTGACGTTGCAGGACCCTGGGCGATAGGAGAGGGTGAAGTTGAAGCGAGTGAAAAACAGGGACCAGTTGGCTTGGTGGGAGTTGAGTCTTTTAGCAGAACGGATATTTTCAAGGTTCTTGTAGTTAGTCCATACTAAAAATGGGGTCTTGGTTCCCTCCAGCCAATGCAGCCACTCCTCCAATGTCTTCTGTTCAGCAGTGGACAGAAGATGGGAGAGAAAGGCGCAGGGGTGGAGCTTGGAGTCAGTGGCTGAGTGCTGAGAAAGCACGGCCCCCACTCCAACATCGGAGGCGTCTACCTCCACCACAAACTGCCTGTTGGGATCAGGCATCTGGAGGATGGGGGCTGACGTGAAGCGAGTCATAAGTTTTTGAAAGGCCTCCTGTGCAGCTGGGGTCCACCGAAAAGGGGTCTCGGATGAGGTCAGGGCAGTGAGAGGGGGTCAATTTGCAGTCTGCCTTTTGCTACAGTGTAACCCAGGAAGGAGATGAGGTGGTGTGAAACTCACACTTCTCGGCCTTGGCGAACAGAGGGTTCCTGAAGAGGTGCTGGAGGACAGTCTGGATGTGGTGGACATGCTCCTCTCGGGACTTGAAGAAGATGAGGATGTTGTCCAGGTAGACGAACACAAAGTGGTTGAGCATGTCTCAGAGCATGTTGTTAACTAGAGCCTGGAAGATGGCGGGAGTGTTGGTCAGGATAAAGGGCATCACCAGGTATTCGTAGTAACCGGTCGGGGTGTTGAAAGCCGTCTTCCATTCATCCCCCTCACGGATGCGGACCACGTTGCGCACGTCGAGCGTACACAATGTGGCATGTGGCATCTCATAGACTGTCTCTGAGCTGCAGCAGGCAACTGGAGAGCAGGTGGGAACACTCAAGGTGAAGCGTCTTTGCAGGAAAACACCACACAGCCACAGGCAGACAGGCAGTTGGGGACAGAAGGCTGGTGAGTTTAATGGGAAACAGTCAGTGCAGGCAGGTTAGAGGCAGGCAGGGTTGGCAATGGGAAATCAGGCAGGTAAGGAGTGCTGGAAAGTCTTGCATGTGGGAGAAAAACAATCTGGCAGATTTAGTGTGAGGAGTGTGTGTGCTGGAGAGGCTTATATACTGGGCTGATTGGCTGATGAGCTGCAGCTGTGGAGGCAGGTGAGTGGAATCGGGTGTTAAGGAGGGATTGGCTGGCAGGTAGAGTCATTGTTTTGCAAGTCACAAGTAAGTCTAAAGTCTTTGCACTCAGGTTACAAGGCTAACAAATTCCAAGTCAAATCTTAAGTTCTAAACTTTTACTTTTGTGTTTTAAACAAGTCATTATGTGCTCTTCACCAAATGTATTGCCATTTCAACAACAGAGTAATCAAGTAAATTGACAAATATCTTAAAAATTGGTATTTATTATTCAGAATATGTTTGTTAAAAAAGTGCGACACAACTTATTCATAAACAAAGTAGTGCTGACATTGCATTCTTATAGCATATAGCACTATTAAGCAGGTGGTGGTGACAGTGCTTTGAGAAGCAATATGGCCTTTAAATGATACTTGTCAACACCTCTGTTCATTCTTGGCCTCTTTACTCTTGGACATAAAATAAAATGCCCAGTCTGTATTAACAATCATATTTTGTCCAGCCTCCTCTGAGCAACACTGAGTCCTGTCCTGTAGCATGGTGAGTGGACTTCTCTATCTATGTACTGCTGCAGCAGCACGAAGGTGGGCGTGGTCAGTGGTGGAAGAGGTGCTCAGATCTTAACCAAGTAATACCCAACTGTAAAAATACTGTTACAAGTAAAAGTCCTGCATTTAAGAATTTACTTAAGTAAAAGTACAGAGATATTGGCATCAAAATATACTTAAAGTACGAAAACTAAAAGCATTGCATAATGACCCATTTCAGAATAATTCACATTATATTATATTATTGGATTATAATTAGGCCTATGTGTCATGGGTAACCATAATATTTTGTGCATTGAATAAAAAATCCTACTTAACTGTTGTAGAGTATGTAGAGTAGAAGTATAAACATAACCTGACAAAATATTAAATAATGCAAATGTTTATTTTTATTGCTGCCGCCTCTCAAAGAGAGGTTTGTAGATGTTAGACATCGCCTGTGCCTCTGCAGCATGTCTGCCACAGTTTTTCCAAACTTGAAGAAATCATCGTTGACCTGCTACTGTCTCTGATGCAGTTCCACCCTGTGTTCATCCTACTGGACAACCTGCCTCTGAAACCAGTCATCCCATTCTTCCCTCCTCTCTTCTGTACATCCTTAAAGGAACATTGTGTAACATTTTCAGTTGTTTATTGGCAAAAATCGATGTCTGCATTCATAAATATGTCATCATTGGTGTATTATTACCTCCACCAATAATCTGACTTTTGGATTTGTTTGCACAGTAAGCGGGTAAGTCATCTGGGGGGTTCCATAACGTTTTGCCATCTTGAGAATACATCCGCTACTTACTCCATGAAGTATCGGATGACATGGTTTCATCAATGTTATCATAGCTTCTTGGTACACGTTTGAAACAGTGAGGCTAGAGTGCGGTATCCGTTTGAGTGCAATCTTTGATTTCAGCACTAGATGGGAGAAATTCCTACACACTGTGGCTTTAAGCAGGGGAAAGAGGAGATGGTTAACTGGTCTGGTGAAAGTTGACCTCAGCACGTTGTTAGTTTTCCTCAGCAACTGTTTCTGTGGGTGTTTCTTCAACAGCAAAAGTGGTAGACATATGTGAGGTTAAATGATTTCATTCTGTGATCATAATAGAAGTAGTTTACGTCTTAGTTTAGTTTAGTTAAAGCCTTAGTAATTACATACTGTACATAAAGGTAATATATGCACTCAGTGTTTTTACATGGATTGGTAGAGCTATGGACGGCTGTGGCTCAGAAGCAGAGCAGGTCGTCCACCGGTCGGAAGATCGACAGCTCGATCCCCGGCTTCTCCAGCCCACACAGTGAAGTGTCCTTGACCAAGATACCGAACCCCAAATTGCTCCCGATGGCTGTTCCATCAGTGTGTGTGTGGGTTAAAAACTGAGTCGCAGGTGGCACCTGTGTGTGTAAATGGATGAATGTGACTCGTTGTATAAGTCAGAAACAACATAGGCTACTACTTTTATGGAGCCCCTCTGAGGTCATGATAGAAAGAAAAAAAACAACTCAGTGTGTAAATCCTTGAAAATGATTTTGTAATACGTATCCTTGGACTCACAATTTGTACGAACTGTTTTGTAATCTGTGTCCTCTGATTCACATTCTGTTCGCACAGTTATGTAATCTTTGCATGCGACACTACCAAGCTGACCAATCACAGTTGTCACGTCTGTGTCACAGTGATATGTAGTTAGATTTCTGTGGAGGTGCACATCAGGCAATGGTGTAGTGTAGGCCTATGCATCTATGGCAAAAATTCAACACGGAAAAATTAAGTGGCCTTTGGATGCAATCCTGATCCTCCAGGCGAGCGGCTGAGGAAGGGGGTGGAGTGAAGATTGTCCCTCGCTGCGGGGAGAGGAGAGAGGGCTTTCCCGGAGGTCAGGCCTCTTTACGTGGTCCCTCTCCTCCACACTTTGGCTTATTTTCACCCAGCCCAGCACTTGTACCTTGGAGAATGGTCTCTCGCTGCGGGGAGAGGGGAGAGGGGAGAGGGCTTCCCCGGAGGTCGGCCTCTTTACCCGGTCCCTCTCCTCCACACTTAGACTTATTTTCATTGTGCCGATGGTGGCTTGGAAAACCCCCCCTTACTATGTTACATGGGCAGAAGGGAAGGTGGCCGGAGCTCAGACGGCCCCACACATATACCCCCGAGGCTCGGCTCTCTCACCGCGCAGCGGCCCTCCACATCTCTCCCTCGCCGCCCTGCACATATACTCCTGAGCCTCGGCGCCTCTCCTTGACCAACTAACCTAAATACTATAAACACACTACTAACTGTAAACCTACACTAAAATACACTATGCTAACAATACAATTCGACAAATTACTAGCTATTCTCTCTGCTCTGATCCAACCTACTCGCTAGCAGTTTGATAACTGCGGACAGAATGGTTTTATAGTAAGGGGAGAAGGAGTAAAGGGAGGAGGGCAGGTTTAGCGTGGACGGTTAGTGATGTCATTTGCCTCAAAAAAGAATCATTCGCTTCCAATGTAATGTAATGTAAATACAAATGTAGTAACCAGATTTCAAGCTGTAGAGGGCACTCTATAGCACATTTTTAAAATAAAATGTAGATTTTCAACAGTTTGCACTAAACTGTCAAGATTTTGAGCAGGATCAGTCAGTAACACTACTATACAACCAGAAACAATGATTATCAGTTGAAAAAAAATGGTTTTAGGGTTTAGTTACTCTTTAAACCAAATGACAGAGGGCAGCCCAGTAATTTGGACAAGCCGGTGTGCCAGGTTTGTTCTAAAACCATCTCAACAAAAAGAGTGAATACGACCAACTTAACTGCACACCTGCTACAACAGTAACATGCTGCTCTAACACTGATGCTTCAGTATTAATAATCTAATGATGACATATATAATAATATACACTACTTCTACTGCAATACTTTTTTAAGATTATTTTTGGGCTTTTTTTCCTTATTCATTCATTCATTCATCTTCTAACCGCTTCATCCTCTTGAGGGTCGCGGGGGGGTACAGAATGAAATCATTTAACCTCACATATGTCTACCACTTTTGCTGTTGAAGAAACACATCGGTCGCCAGACTATTGCAGGAGACAGAGACAGACAGGCATAGAGACAGACAACCATTCAGACTCACATTCACACCTACAGACAATTTAGAGTCATCAATTAACCTAGTCCCCAATCTGCATGTCTTTGGACTGTGGGAGGAAGCCGGAGTGCCCGGAGAGAGGCCACGCTGACACGGGGAGAACATGCAAACTCCACACAGAAGGGCTCCCACACCCGGGATCGAACCTGCAACCCTCCTGCTGTGAGGCGAGAGTACTAACCACCACACCACCATGCCGCCCCCAACACATTCCCATAACAAATTGTCACATGTTGCCGTTTTGTCAGTGGCCTCTCAAACATGTATTAAGGTGTTACATACCTTTTCAGGCTTCTTGACAAGTTTCAGCAGAAACTTCCGCCTTCCTCAGAAGTGTCACTTGGTAGTGGTTGTGACATGTCTTTATCAGCTGATCTGTCAATCAGCTGATGTCAGGGAGGCCTGACCATCAGTGCTGACAGGACGATTACGCCTCTTGTCCATCCACAGCCTTCCAGGACGCTGCCAGGTGTGGGAGAGCATGTATTAGGGCTGTAGTCAACCAAAGAAAATCTTGGTTGACTAAATTCACACATAATTTTCAACTAATCAATTAGTCGTGGGGAAAAAAAAAATCTGCACGTTATTTTTACTTCTGCAGTGGTGTGTCTGTCACTCTGCAGTTACACCTCCAAAATACTAGTCAGCGGTGGAGGACTGTGTTAAGTGCTGTAAAGTTTAGTTCAAATCAAACTTTATTCATATAGTTGATTCAAAACACACATTAAATAGGCCTATGGCTTAAAGGGCCAGTGTGTAATATTTGGCATGGTTCATTGTCAATCTGAATCTAAATCTGAATATTCTACCCATTAATATGTTTATACAAGTGTATAATCGCTATAAAATAAAATTCGTTTGGTTTTCGTAGCCTTATAATTATGCTTTTATATGTATATATATATATATCAATGGCCTTGCTTTAGAGAGGTCGCCATCTTGCGCCGCCATGTATGTAAGGCAGCCTGAGCGGACAATCCAGCCAGCCAGAGAACGGAAGCGGAAGGAAGGAAGGAGGAGGAGGAAACAGCAGAGAGTGTTAGTAGTTCGTCGATAGAGAGTAGTGAAAAGTTTTTTTTAGTTATAAAGTTTGCAAATGGACCACACTTACCACGCAACAGGAGAGAATGAACCCGAACCATCATCTGCGAGGAAAAGAAGATGCAACTTCACTCCTTGTGATGCACTCTCTGCGGCGCTTTTCTTCCTGATGATATATCTCCCCAGCGATGGTAGCAGTAGCACCGAATCCCATTCTGTGCATTCAGCCTCTCTTCTCGCCCGCTCAGCATCAAACACATGGAGTTCCTCATCTGTATGCTCCAGCTCAAACAGGTATGGCTCTGGGTCTGTGTCCGCTACAAGAAACTCTTCAAAATCGCGTTCAAAGTCGTCCATTGCAGCTACTGTAGTCCGGAGATATTGCTAGGCTAAATAAACAGCTGAGCACTGTTTACCGGCTACGCTGTCAGTCAGTGTGCGGGCTGGAGATTGCGCAGAGAGGGGAGGGGGTCCCCACCCGGTATGGTAAACGAGTATGTGTGTACAGTTATGGAGTGTGTGTGTTACGCCAGAAGAGTCAGAGTTTGGGACAGAGTCTTTTACCCCCTGGAGTGTTACCGGAGTTTTTGGAGTGCTCAAATAAACGGGCCTTTTTCCCGAACGCTCCTCTGGTCTCCTGCTCGTGAGGGATTCATTACAATATCGTAACATGGCTTAGATTTCTAAATAAACAATCACCTCGTCGCTAGATAGACCTACTCCTGAAAAACTCGTGCGCAAGGCTTTTTGTCCCTATGAGGCCACCGTCATTTACCCGACGGGAGGGGAGAGTGAGTGAGCCCTGCAATCTAGAATTTGACCACTGATGTCACTGTTTTCAACCCATTTTACACACTGTCCCTTTAATAGGGACAAATGCAGTATGTTTCAAACGCAAGTACGCAAACTGGCTTCACTATAAATCACAGAACTGACAGACAAACAGCTGTCTTTATCTGGACACATTTCCCCCACCAATACAACATGCTAACGTTATTAGCACAAGTCTATGGCATTTTACATTGTATAATTTAGCCTAGCGTCTAGCGATCTTTTCCTCTTCTCATATAAAACCAGAGACAACAGCAGCATCTAACAAAGGTAACAGCACTCAATGTGGCTCCATTACAACTCACAACATTCACCGACAAAACAACTGTCTCATACTAAACACGTTTTCCAAGCAAATACAACATGCTAACGTTGTTAGCGCCAGCCTATGGCATTTTACATGGTATACATTAGCCTAGTGACGAGCAGAGCTTTCCTCTGTTCCTATGAAGCCAGGATAAATCCCTGAAGGATAAATCACACACACGACTTAAAATGCTATTTAGGTGGAGGCTTTACTGTCTTCACAATTTATTGTTTCTTATCTGTGAAATACAAGTAAATACAAGCTTCATTTCCACTGAGGGACATGGTTACAGCTTACAAAAACAGACAGGAGGTCTGCGTCACTGCAATGCTGAGCGTGATGGTAGGTGAGTTCAACTTTCTGTCAACAACGGGGGTGTTTTGAAAACATCCCTATTTTCACAGGTAACTTAGCCTGTCCCCCCACTGCAGGAAATAATGGATTAATCCTGAAAAGCTATTGATGTAGCACTTTTCTCCTTATGAAAGCAACATGGCGATTATTCGACTAATGAGAATTTGGTCGGACGAGAGCATAACGACCAAATAATCGACGAGTCGACCAGGAGACTACAGCCCTAGCATGTATGCCCCCTCGTCCCTAAAAAGATATGTTACACCTTAATACATGTCTGAGATAAAAGAACAACTAAAGTGAGATCAGAAACTGAAGACATAATGAACACCATTGAACTGTATAAAACACACTTAACTGTAATTTGTTGCAGGTAGGTGCTTTCGCTAAGAGGTTTGCAACACAGTCTGTACAAAGACTTAGATATCATTACATTGCAGTCTTTAAGCCTTCTTTATGAGGTCCTTTAGGAAAAATAATGCTTGTGTGTGGGGCTCATTGGCTTCCTCATCATAGTTACCAGCAGTCACCCATTAGAGCGCAGTGCAGATCGACCTGTCAGAAACTTCAAAACAAGATCTCTTTCACAGTTTAATTTTCATTGGTCACACCACATATGTTGAATAAAATCCAATCTGACACTGTACGCTAAAATGAGAGTGCTTTTGTTCAAAGAAATAGAGTGTTCTATTTTATGGAGGACCGGAACTGCCAAAATTAAAAATAAATACATAAATAAATAAATGAGTCAATAAATAAATTCATATGCCATTAAATTGCACCAAAAAGGCATAAAAAATAAATGTAGGCATTAATTAACTGATAAAATGTGTCTTTTCATTTTATACATTCACCCATTCTTTGTACGTTTACATTCCTACATACATTTTAACATTTACATTCCTTCACTCATTCTTCATACATTTACACTCCTTCACACATTCTTTGTACATTTACATTCCTTCAGACATTTAATACAATTTATACATTTACATTCCTTCCTGAATTCTTTTCACATTTACATTTCTCCATGCAGAAAGGCATGAAGAAATGTAAATGCAAATGACGGGGCTGTCCAAAGTGTGTCACCCCATGACACACTTTGGACAGCCCTGTCATTTGCATTTACTTTTCTTACCCTGCCACATGAAGAAATGTAAATGCAAATGAGGGGGCTGTCCAAAGTGTGTCATGGGGTGAACTTTTGGTCGCCTATTGGTTGATCAACACTTGGGTGCATGGATCGACTATACATGCCTTGCCCCCCACAGCCAGCTTAGTGGAAACCTCAGAGGACTGTGATGGCTGGGGCCATATGGAGCTTGGAGCTTTATCCCTATCTTTATTCAAGAGAGTGGTCTATCAGTTTGAGAGCATTATTTATTGATTTCACTTTCAGATTTTGTAATATTGTCCCTCAAAACCCTGCCCTTGCACTCAAATAGCCTCTGCTTGTGCTTAGATCTACTCTTTTTCTGCTCAAACCTTGTGCTCACACTCAGATACCATGTTGCTTGCACTCAGATACCATGTTGCTCACACTTAGATACCATGTTGCTTGCGCAGATTTCCTGCTCGATTCCTCGCCGATTGTCGTGAATTCCCATCATACCGCTTCCATTCAGACTGCAGCCGAGATAGCGTATGTATTCCCCCAATGCCAGTTTGTGCATATTCAATACGTACCTAGGAACCTCTTGCAAGCACTGGTTTCTTGTAGGACTGGTCAGAGTGAGAACTACATCCAGCTTTCGCTTTGGCTAACAACCGCTGCGTGTGGAGTCTGCTAATTTGGAGAAATTGTTCAATATGAGGTAAGTTGTGCTAAGGTAACAATACGTGCCAGCTTAATGTTATTATTTATGTATTCATTTTTAATTTTGGCAGTTCCAGTCCTCCATACTATTTCTGTATAAATTAACAAATGTCTAAGTTCTCTCTCTCCCCCTTTCACACTTAACTGTCCTATCAATTAAAGGCAAAAAATGCCCAAAAAATATCTAAAAATAATAATAATTTAAAAAATACAAAATGAACTGATACAAATGCAGAACTATGAGCCGTCAGTGCATGATTGGCCCCGTGCAACAGGATGCCAGGCCTGGCTACCTGAGTGAGGCGAGGCTTCCTTCTGCTTGGTGATATGCTTAGGTGGTGGACTTTGGTAGAGAGAAAATAGTTCCTACATGAAACTTCTCACAACCAGGTCTGTGGATTATCTTGAGAAAGTGAATCATGATTTCTGGAAGTTTTTTTTTTTTTTTTTTTTTAAATTTTGCACTAAGACCGCATCAAGCCGAGTAACATCTAGTTCCATTGTAGTCTTTATTATATATCATATAATAAAACATCTTTTTTGGTGTTGTTAAGGTATTTCATATGGAAGTTTGTTACTCAGACATACAATCTGGGAATTGGTCTAACTCGTTAGGCCAGCTCTGACTTGTGTGTGGATTCCAGGCTAAGAGGAGGGTGTTGCAGTCAGTCTTTTAACCTGACCACCATGCATGAGACTCAGACAGATAACCTGAGCACAGAAAAGCTTTGATAGACTGTGGCACCAGAGAGCAAACACAGCTACAACCCCCCACCCCCATTCCCAACCTGCTCAAACACACTCTCTGTATCCATCCATCCTCTCCATTTACTGGCTGAGTAAATCTCTTCTAATCTGATGAACAAAACAGATTGGAGTCCATTTTATGTCATGATGCCACCCATCAGACTAAGAAGTCAGCATCTCTCTTAACAACAGACTCGTTTGCAGCCTCTCTTACATGGAGAGTATTGCAGTGTGTTTACTCCTCAGTTTAGCTGCTGTGAGTAATTATCCAACCTGTCAAGCTTATGACTGTTTGGTTGTTACAGTGATGAAATATTGATTCACAGAGATCTGACCAATAGAGGCAATGTCTAGACATGTAAACATAACGTTGAGCATTGACAGAGCGAGCTCATTGTTCACACTGAGACGCAGTATTGAATGTCCTTTTTGATTCGGCGGAGAATGACTATTTGGTAAAATTGTCAAAACATAAACACAAAGATGAATTAAGACGAATCTAAAAAGTTAACTGATGATGGCTTACATCTTTCTTTTCTAAGCTACCAATGATCTTCTTTGTATATATCTTCGTTGTTATGTAATAAATGTTGTGTATTATTGTTATATTAATCAATTTGATGAGGATTTGAATTCTTTTGGGTGTGATTATGGAGGTACTAAACCAATCTGCCAACTAACCTAGTGTGCATGTCACTCAACGTCATCCCCCGAATACTCTCTTACTTCACAAACTCTTACTGCTCACCCTTACCCATGAAACATTACCTTCCTCCATAAGGTACATGGCTTGTTATCTTGATTGATTAGTCAGTGTCAATAGGGCGGGCCTTGCCTAATATGAGCCGGCTTCAGGGCAGGTGTCAAAGAGTGAGAGTGACAGTGGTGTATTGCAGACCAAAGCATGCTGAAACTTTTTGTTGAGACTGTGACAGACAATGAATGATGAACCTAAAACCCTTCCCTGGGTTCAGATCTTTGAATCTATCCACTCCAATTGTACAAGTTGATGGATTTATCTGGCACAGTGACATAAAATGGCATTTTCTTGGTTAAAATAAAAAAAATAAAATAAAAAAATAGAAAAAAACACAATGAGTGTTGTGATGGGACTCAATCAGCCAATCAGCGCTATGGGCGGGACTGATGTTGTCAAGCTGTTGTCAAGCACTGTCAAGCAGTGCACCAAAACCTCAGACTGTAAAAATATTGGTGACACCTACTGTGATGTCACCAAATGGTTTTTGGACTCCCGTTTTGACTCCTCGAGAGTGGCCATTGTCATCTTGGTTTTTTGGAGCCAGAAACAATCATATTTGGGAGAAAGGCCAGTACTGTGGAGGAGCGAGGGGTGGATCTGACTGAGTCGAGGACACTATCTGCAGACAGTCTGTCACTCAAAACAGCCTGTCCTTAATGATGCATAACTTTAAGCCTTAAGAAACTGTAAATGGTGAGTTATATAAAAAAAATCACACCCCTGTATAGTTGTCATGATGGGGGGAATTAGCCATACAGACAAAAGGGTTTTTTTTGTAGTAGTAGGAGGAAGCTGTAAACATGTTTATAATTGCGGTAAATTTGGGCATTTTAACATGGTGGTCTATGGGAATCAGCTTGTTTCTGGGTCCAGCCACAAGTGGCCTTTCAAAGATCTCTTTCAAAGAAGGCTTGATTTTTCAGCCCTGGAGGGTGCCGCTTGGCCAGAACCAGCGAGATGTGATAACAACAATGGCAAGTGCTTTGGGCAAGACAGATGCTGCTATCAAGGCTGTTCTAAATTAACATATCTTTTCAGTGTTGCCTGACATCGTAGTTTGTTTTTAGTTTGCTCTGCTCTGCACTTAAAAGCCTGGCAAACAGGTATGTTGGCACGGCTACGCATTAGTGTTGACTTAGAATGATGTTAGATTCAGGCAGATAAGTTGGTCTTTAGTGACTGGTGAGGGAAAATTGAATTCCCCTCCTATTATGCCTATTTTTGTTTTCACCGAACTGTGGCTTCTGTGACTCTATTTTAATCTGGCTAGATCACCATGGTAACTCATGCAGACTTAACACGAGGAATGTAGTGTGATACACATTTAATCAACATGTTCTCATCCCAAGTCATCGCTTATTACTGGTTTGTCAGTGGCCGTTCATGTCTACATATTACACACTACGTATCGTTCTGTGTCTGCTCTTGACATTACTGGATGCACTACCAATGCCAGGATGTCTACAAAAGCACGATTGGGTTTAGGCAATAAAAGCACGTGGTTAGGGTCAGAAAAAAAACAACATCTTGGTTTGGCATATGCTAAACAAACAGCGGGTGGGAAAGTCCAAGGTTTGTTTGATCCATCCACGATCCGCCCACCCACCGATCCCATATAGGGACTTTCCAGCTTCTTATATTGCATTGTTAATAGTACCGTTTCAATCTGACGCTGTCCAGCAGTGTATCATTGCTGCGGCAGGTGCTGAACCAGCTGACCCACAGCGTATCATTACAACGTGAAAGGTTAAGTCCGGCCACATTACATACTAACTCTGGGCGGTCACGTATTATACTGCAGAGAAAGGTAGCAATTGGAGCTAGGTGTCTGACGCCGAAATCACTGACAAAGCAGTGGTTTTCAATGACTTCAGAATGAGAAGGGACTGATTTAACAGAGTCAAGCGTTTTTTGCATTAGCTGGCTTGACACAGTCTAAAACCCCAGTCAGAGATAACAGGTACCAAAAAGGTGGTCACCAACTTTCTTTCTAAACCCCAGCTTTCTTCCTTAGGATCTATTCAGTTTCTACAACAGAGGGTGTTTGATGGTAGTTTGGATCTTTTTGCCTAAATGACTGCAGGCATCAACACCACAAAAATGTATATGTATAGAGGGAGGTGTCGGGGTTCCAGAGACCATGTTGTTTCACTTTGTAAGCATTCTGTTGCATTATAAAACCTGCTCAATCTAATACAGTTGGATACAACAGCCCTGCAATAAATGATGTCTTTGTAAAGTTTATAATATTCTGTTTTAGTTAACACTGTGTTACAGAGGGGTTAATGAGGCACTATGGTTTTGGAGGCTGTTGATGGTGCTGCTGTTAAAATGGATTGCATTACATCAAGAGATACTCCTATCTTCTTTCTTCTTCATGTATATAATTGGAGGTGGGTGGATACTAACACCATTCATAATGCAGTCCAACATTTTTGGTTCATTCATCACTTTGGAGATCAGACTCACTGCTGTGGACTCCTCTCATGCTTAGGAACAAAGTCTGTTTTTGGCAACCAGCCTCGTTCACTCAGTCAGGCATAATGTTAGATTCAGTGTGATTGCTACAGCAGTGAAGTCACATGCTCACTGATACCTTAACAATAGCTTGCTTTCTGACACATACGAATTATCTGTATTATAAATGATTTCCTCAACCCCCTCTTGACAGTAGAACAAAGAAATAATATTTTTCACCATATATTTTCTACAGTGGTGTGTGACATGGAACCAATGAGTGCAGCACTGAAACCTGATATTTTGTATAAATTATGTATCCTTAAGGTAAATTTCCTAAGAAGTACTGTTGATGAAGATAAAGTTGCTTTTCTTATTCTTTTAGATTGAAGTGCTGCATGTACAACACATTCTCACTCTGACCTCATCATATATTGACATTTGGTCATGGACTTTCCTCATCGAGATATGGCATGCAAGGTACCCTGGGTCTGTTAGCTATTGATGTTCTGGGACACTGTGTCAACTTCAGCCTGTTATATGCATTGTCTGTTTTCAAAATACACTTCCATTTTGACAGGAAATGTACAGTTTGCGTACAGTCTCTTTCAAAATAACCGCACTTTGTCAGTACAACATGTTTTTTTCCAACAAAAAACACATGGTTATGTTTTGCCAGCAGATACAGATGGTTGGGTAAAAATATCTAAAAAAAATATCTACGTACTAGGCATAAACCAAATAGGATGATACATATAAAAATATACATATAAAATATACTTATCACAACAGAAATCCTGAACGTTCTTCAGGACAGGAAATACAAAACTCAAAATGCCATCTTTATGCATTATAGTAGTGCAACTGTTACCATCCAGTTTATATTTGGATTTAAACAGTGATTCAGTACAGAGAGTTTTTAAGCTCATCAGATTTAAATGAAAAGCATAACTTGATGTCATCAGCCTACAAATCATAGGTGATGCTGCTAAAACTGCTAATAATCTGTCCTAGTGACAGAATTTGGAGAATAAAATGGGTCCTAAGACCAAACCCTGGGGACACCACATGGTAAATCAGCAGTGTCTGACACATCCCCTTTGGAATGGACTTTTGGAGAACTCACTTTGTCCAACACTGAGATGCAGTGATTGTTAAATTATTGGACTAGGGTGTCCTTGCCATCCTTTTAAACAATATTGAAATAAAATTTCAATATTTGTGGTCACTGACACATAAATCCTTACAACCAACAAATTCATTATCTACCATGTTTCAAAACATGGTCCAGGGTGTGTACATCCATGTGTGTGAAGCCAAATATGTGTTGCTTAAAATGCACTGACTCAGTGAGATTAAGAAATTCAGAGGCAATATTACAAGTAGTTTCACTGATATGAAGACTAAAATGCCCAGCCACTTTGTCCAGCTTTATAATAGATGATAAAAAAAAATAAAAATAAAAAGAAGTCAGTAAATTAGATAGGATATATCTATCTGCAGCCAAAGTGGGATTGCTGGCTGCAAGGCCATCTTTCTCAGCATCCAAATGTGTTTGGTGAACACAAAACAGTCTGTTACTTGTCCAGTGAGTTAGGGGACTGTTGCCTGGGTTACCTTGAAGCACAACCAATAGACTGACAGTGGAATGGTGTGTATTCTATGATTCCATGCTGATTCTTATGTATTATATTATGCTGCTGGGTCTTGCCTATGGATTTATTTAAGTTCAAATCAAATCTCACTCTCAGACTTTGATGAGGATTTGATACTGTGTCATTGTTTAGATTTTTGGTTTTAAATGAAGGCATCTCTTTTTTTCCACCCATATTGTGAGGTCCCAACATTTGTAACTTGTCAGTATAGTGTTAACGTTTCATGAGGTGCTGTTTTTGGTCAAAGGAAGTATCACATTGTATTGTTTCAGTGTGTGGTTGTGCAGTTGGTTTATTTGTGTACCAGTCTGACAGAAGTAGAGACTCAGTTCCTCAACACCTACACAATTTCAGGGGTTAGGCTTTACTCTTGCTGAGAGGGAAATGCATTAAAATTGACCTTTCCTTACCACACATCCTTTAAAAGCAGTTTCTCTGTTTACGTCATTCATTGATACATTTACATAATGTCTCATCCCTCTATTGCATGGTGTTGCAATATGGCAACAATTACTTGATCTCAGTTTTATTAAAGGGCAGCCATATAAAATCCATATTTTACTGTTTAGTTGTGAAAAGGGGTCTTTTACCTTGATATGAAAAAAAATGGATCCCATCACACAACCAAGAGATTCTGTTTGCACTTCCTTTTTCCATGGACTAGTAACACTGAGAAGGTCATGATCTTAAATACAAAATTCGAATACTATCTGGGGTTAATTTCTGTAATTAAAACCAGTTAAGATGTGGTAAGTTTTTTTGTAAAATGGTTAAATGACTTTGTTGCCAAATGGCAACTATATGCATATGGAGGTGATTTGTGTGTATTCAAGATATTGGACTTACACAGCACTAGGCAACAGTGTTAAGAACTTTTGATTAAATTCATAGGGAAAAAACGCACTTTTAAGTTTTAACTTTTAAGTACACCACTGATAATTGTAGTCTTAGAAGGTCTTGCAATATCCCACCCAAGTTGGTCCACTTTTGTGTACACCTCAAGTTCATATCCCATACAATCTGAAGAACAATATTTTCTTCCTAGAAAACTGGAGAAGCTTTACAGGTGGAAAATACATTGTAATGCATAATCCAGATAGTTCAATAGTTAAGTCTTCTCTCTAAGTCTTCTCATTATACATTATCCCGCTTATTACACGGCTAATTATCAGTTAAATAAATAATGTTGTCTGCTTCTGCAAAGTGCATTAAAACCGACCGAATTCGACAACTTTTGGTGAAAGTTTTGTACTCACCCAGGCTTAGTGGACTGAACCGAGGTATAAAACTTGCGTAAAATGTCATTAAGCATGCCGTGTGTATTCAAATCCGTGTTCTTTTGTTTTTGTCAGAGAAAGTCCGTTAGTATAGTAGTAGTAGCTACAGTACAGTATAGTACAGTAGCCCATTTTGTTGTCTTTCTTGTATTTATCTCATCTTTCTCCTCCTCTATCACTTGAAGCTCTTCAGGTGTCAGTTCCTTGTGCCATTTTTCACTTGATTTTTTTTCTTTCCTTTCCCATTTCTTTTTCTTCAGCGGCATCCCATTCCTCAAAATCCTTGTAGCTACCCTCCAAATATGTTAAAAGAAATGTTAAAATCAGCCACTTCTGTTTGTTTTTCCCCCGTAAGTTGTTTGACAGCTGCAGTGTTGCAGGGCAGCATCCCTACGCTGGGCTACATAGCAACTGTGTAATGACCGTTGCTACTAACGGTCATTACACAGTAATATCAGACCGCTGAATGCCGCGACTGACCAATCAGAATAAAGCATTTAACAGAGCTGTGTAATAAGTTTAGAGAAAGTGTTTCTCGGAATTAATGAAACACTACATTCATGTCCTGTGCTGGATTTGCAGGGAGGTGTCTGGGGTTGACGTACAAAGTGCAGGACTGTGACACGAGAATCCTGGGTTCCTGTCTGGCCTCCTGTCTGTGGTTCGGTTTAGGCAACAAAAACATTCTGGTAAAAATTAGAGAAGACTCTTACCAACCCTGTCTCTTAGAAATTACATTTTTATACAACTGATTTGAAACAGCAAATACATTTTTGAGGGTAGCATTGTGCAGAGCAAATTGAGTTATCCACAGGATTGTCTATATGATATCAAAAATTGGATGTCGTTGAGTTTTCTTCAGCTTAATTCTAATTAAACAGAGATCCTTGTATTTGGGTCGCAACATATCACAAAACAAATACTGTCATCTACTGGTTAACTGTCACAACACATAAAGCCTATTGCAAGAAATCTTGGTGTCATGTCTGATAGTAATCAGTAATATTAATGTTTTGAACAGCATGTCACTAAGTTTGTTCAATCATGTTTTTATCACCTCAGAAATATTGCTAAAATAAGATCTATTTTAACTTTTAGAGATACAGAAATTGTTACACATGCTTTTATCTCTTCATGTCTTAATTATTCCAACAGGCTTTTTTCCTGTCTTAATCAAAACACCTTGCAATGACTACAGGCTGTTCAGAACTCAGCTGCAAGGCTCTTGACCAAAACCAAGATGCACAACCACATCACACCAGCTTTAGCCTCTTTACATTGGCTCCCTGTTGGTTTTAGGATTGACTTTTTATTATTGACTTAGTTATTAATTACTTTTAGGGCTCATCATGGCCTGGCTCCAGAATACATTTCAGACCTGCTAGTCCCTAATGAACCTCTGTGTAGTTAGAGATCCTCGGGCAGAGGTGTTCTGTTGTCCCAGAGTCCATGCTGAAGACTAAAGGAGACAGAGCTTTTGCCACCAGGGCCCCGAGGCTCTGGAATAACCTGCCTGAGGATATAAGACTGTCTGAGTCACTGGTTTAAGCCCGAACGTCCCCCATTTGGGGGACTTTGAGATCAACTTTGCAAGCACAGTGTGAAACAATACATTGATCACGAAGAATATAGTGATGTTGCACATCAAATTAAACAGCAGAACCTGGGCTACAAGGCTGTAAAAACCCTTTTTACATGCCCCAAACACAGCTCAAACAACAACTAAATAAACAACAACAAATCCAACTCCATACAGCACCGATATCCCGACCCACTCGGTATATTTCGGGCTCTAACTTGACCACACGTTATGCAAAACACACGCTGTTCATCTCAAATGAAAGCTGAGACTCTGCTGTTTCCACACATATGTGCCAAAGCACTCTACCCCAAAGCATCAGAGGGCTAGAGGCCAAGAAGAACAACAACAGAAATCTTTTTGCCAAAATATATTTGTAATATCTCTCTTACCTTTGTTGTTTTTGCCGTGAAAATTGCATTCTGCCGTTAAATCATGCTTCATTCCCGTTAACCATGATATTGTCCGTCATTCAAATGAATCCGGGTGGAAAAACTTGCCGGCCTGAGGTTCTGGAGGAAGCATAACAATGACCGCTCACAGCAGCCGTCATCGCCCCACAACGCGTTCTGCTGACTCTGATTGGCTTACAGTGCTGTCAATCTCGTTTTGGTGGGTATAGCGTCATTTTATTGGCTCTAACGAATCAAACGAGGTGTCAATCACTCAAATCAGCCAAGCCGTCACGGAGATACGGGTCTCCAAAGCACAGAATAGAAAATCAGTTTCAAATGTAGTAGGTGTGTATTGGTCAGTTTGGAGATGGAAATACACGGAAAAAACGAAACGGACATCTTTGGGGATTTACAGAAACAAAAAATGAAAGATATGGGATTGCACATGACAAAAATCGTATGCAAACATGGTGCAATTTTGAAGAGCTCGCCTAAATTTGTTGTACTAAGACCTCTCTAATATTGTTCTGCTTCACTTTATCAGAATCAACCTTTGCAGAGTTAATGTTCACATATTGTACTATGATGTGATAGAGGTTTAGAGCTGCAGCTGCATCATTCCAAAGGGATACTCATCCTGAAAATGCATTTACTCTTCACATATAACACATATACTGATATTTACACATCTTAACAAATCTCACAAGTGTTTTATCATGACACCAAAAGTATGCAAATAGACCTTGTGGTTGCAGAGATATTTCATTATGGGAATGCAATTTTCGAGTAGAGGCCGAAAATAGGCTTAGCTTTGTTAAGTCCCTCCTAAAATTGGAAAGCATATCCTGACTTTATCTGAGCTCTCTGTCTATTTATTGCTATCATATTCATGTTATTTCCCATTTATTATTTTAATTTTAGCTTTGGTCTTCCTTATTCTATCTTTTACTAGATGACATGGGTGGTTTAGCCTGCAAAGGCTATGGGACAGTGGTGCCTTGCTTGCAATGACTATGCTAATGGACAGCATGGCCAGAATAGCTAAATACCTCCGAAAAATGATTACTTACCAAGCTGAGGTGAACAAGTCATGATTAATCAATAAAGTGGGTATAATCTGCTAAGAGATAAAATACAGAAATGAACAAGACAAAGAAATAGTTGAGGTCTAATTATTAAATCAATGGTGTACCATGAATGGAGAGAAACAAAATTTACCTTGTGATGATGCTTAGCCTGCAAAGGCTATCAGACTCAACACCATGTATGTGATGAATTTGCTTTAACCCAAACGATTTGCTTTAACCTGTGATGGCTAACAGTCCGCTATGACCTGAATAGATAATGCGCTAGCACAGGATGACATGAATATGAGATAAACAAAAGGTGGTGCTAATTCTTCAGTCAGGTGCCACTGCAGAAGAGTGCACAACGGGATGAAATATTTAAAGAGTGGATGTATCAGGAGAGAAGGAGGAGTGAGGTTAAGATAATATTTAATACAGAATATGAGTGTACAGATCATCAGATAATTTGTGCTGATTAACAGAAGTCTTTGGCGCTTGGACACCAGAGGGAGACATTTTCATCAAGGGACATCTGAGCAGCAGCAGGATAAATCCCCCCATGGAGTCCAGATACTGGTGGTGGTGGCTGATGACTCTCAGGCTGCTGACTGCTGAGGTGTATGTGGCTGATGAATCCATAAAGACTAGGTGGAGATGGGGAGATGGAGGGCATGCACAGCAGCAGCAAGAAAGAACTAGGGCAAAGAAAGAACCACATTTAAAATGAGGAGCTGTAACATGATAGGCTGACAGAGAAGGTGTGTTGCTGTGCTTTCGGTTGATTGTGAATCAGCTGAGCTGTTGATCGACCCAGACAATGTCACCTAGAGATAGTGAGTGAGCATACGTGCAAGAAATGAATGGCAATGTGAGAAAGAAACTTATAGCTTGAGCATGAAAAGTATTGTCTTCCTGACTGAACTTTTGCAAGAGCTTCATAACAACAGAGAGCACAATGGACAATAGAAAAACAGAGTTTTGAATGATTACTATTACAGCTCTGTGCTCTGTGTTCTGGTAACGGGCCTGAGTGCATAAATTCTGTAAGCTTGCAGAGGCCTAGGCAGCGACAGTAGCTCATGACTGCATGTCATCATTTATTTATTTAATCTCTTTACCTTTTATCAGTACACCAACTGTTCCATCTCCTCTCTGAGCATAAAAACTTTTTTTTTGCAATATTTTGACTTTCTCAGATTTTTGGCATTTTCACTCAGTTTTTTTTTTTTAAGCAAAACACACCAATTGATGGCACCTCGTGTTTAATCCAACAGACTGTCCTTAGTGAATTTTGCTGGTATGACATAGTTGACACTTAAATAAAAACAGAAAAAATATGTTTCTGTATGACTTTGCTGAACAACTTTGATCTAAATATTATCTCCAAAACTGGCAACAGAAAAGTCTGAGTTTGTGAAACAAAATATGACATTATACTTAGGTGGGACACAGCAGTGTTGTACTTATTTTGTTGTTTAGGATCTGCTCCTTATATGTGATGAAATTTGCCTGCAGTCATGGCCCGGGGCTATGGCTGCCCTAGAGACAAAGGAAGACGGGCTGCCACCATCATGTTTAACTACCCCTGACACATCATCGCCCTTATTGTGCCTCTCAATCTGAACACACACACACACACACACACACACACACACACACACACACACACACACACACACACACACACACGGCAGTGGCAGCAGTGGCAGCAGCAGTCCAGGGCAACAGTGCTGGAGCACCATCTGTCAGTCTGGTGTCAAGTGGCCCTTGTCTCCAGTGATTATGAGAGCTCCTGCTGCCTCAGGTGGTCCATGGACCAGCTCACCCATCTAGAGGGGCCAGGCCAGGCCATATGGTCTGTGTGGTGCACAAGGGTGCACCCAGGGGAGGCAGCTCCCCTCCCCTGCCACTGGACAGGACAGACAGCAGCCACAGCCTACGCCTGTGACTGTCTGCTGAAATGTCCCAGTCAGGACTGAGATGAAGGTGAAGGACTTGACAGACATCATTCAGAGTTTTGGAGAAAGCAGAGACGGACTATGAGAGGTCACTAAGGTCAAAGCCAGCCTGTTACTGCTCTTGTTTTCTGAACAAATGACAGAATTCTGAAAATGTACAATAATATTCAGGGTGTTCAAGAAATCCAACTTATGGTCTATGGTCTGGATATTTGACTAAGGTAGTAAAAAATGCAAATATTTCCTTTTTCTGCTAGAACACGTTTGTTTTGTGCTGTGTAGTAATCTAGTCAAACGCAAAATTAGGAATCCGGAGCATGTTAGCACAATGTCAACTAGAATAATAAAGGTCTTTAAAAAAGGGCCTAAAGTTCAAGTAACTGGCTCAAGTTACTGGGTACTTTTGATGTTGGATAGTGATTTAGTCGTGCATAATCCATTGACTGTATAAAATAATGGACATAGCTACCCAGCTACCCATTTGAAGCCTTGAGCTGGGCATTTTGGCTGTCTCTATCTTGTTTTTTTAGGAGCCAGAAGTGGCTGTATTTGGGCGAGAGGCTGGCGCTGTGGAGGAGTGAGAGCTGGATCTGAATGAGAAGCCAGGGACACGACCGGGAGACAGCCTGTCACTCAAAGTGGCCTTCCTTTATTTATCTACTTAACTTTAAGCTTTAATGAAATGTAAATGGGTGAGTTATATACAAATTCACCTCCATAGAGTTGTCATGAACGGGGAAATTAGCTATAGAGAACAAAACCATTTTTTAGCAGGCTGTAAACATGTTTATTTCTGTTGTAACAGGGATTAACTTGCTTTCAGAGCCAGTCTCAAGTGGCCATTCAAAGAACTGCAGTTTTTGGGACTTCCGTGTTGGCTTCATTTTCCAGCCTCAAAGACTGCTGCTCGGCATATAACCTAACATTTAATCGTATTACCCTAATTGCTTAACATTGAGACTGGGGCCTCCATGCAGTTGTCAGCACAGTTGGTAATCCAGCCTTGGTCCAGACAGTGCTGACATTTCAACCAGGTCTCACTCCAAAGTTGTAGAATACTGGCGCTACTGGCGTAGTGGATGGATCCAGCAACCACCGATTTTCACCCAACAACCACTTTCACCGGGGAGGCTGGTGTTCGCTTGCTGTAAGATTGTAAAGCCGTACCCTGTTATTTTTCCTTATACCCAATCACATGCGTGTTGGCTTAATGTAATCCTGTGCATTTGTTGTTGAAGGAAAAAACTTTTGTGGTGGTGTTGTGCCAATGTAATGCATTTACATTGGTGCATTGTTGTACATTGTATGCAAACTGTACATTTCCTGTCAAAATGGAAATGTATTTTGAAAACAGACAATGCATGTAACAGGTTGAAGTTGAAACAGCGTCCCAGAATGTCAAGAACTAATGGACCCATGGGTATCTTGCGTGTTGTATGTCATTGTGGAAAGTCCATGATCAAACACTGACGTGACGAGTTTGTAGTGAGAATGTGTAGGAAACTGTCAAGGGGATTTGCTAAAGCAAGCATTTTAGCTGTGTTGCAGATTTAGATAACTCTGAGATTCAGCATGACCTGCAGTCAGACAGGAGTCAATGGTACACGCTAGATCACAAAGCTTGTGGCACAAATACTGTAGAAGCAATATTTCAAATGTTCATTCAGCACTCATCAATCTATTTCTTATTACTGTGATACATTATTTGTGTTGTAATAATAGCAAGCACATGTTTCTCTGTCGGAAACCCGTGGATAGCCCTCTCTTGGTTAGGGGAGAGTTACTGCCTCAAGCGAGGGAGTTCAAGTATCTCTGGGTCTTGTTCACGAGTGAGGGTAGAATGGAGTGTGAGATGGATCAGTGAGTCAGTGCGGGCGCTGCGCCGGTCTGTCGTAGTGAAGAAGGAGCTGAGCCGGAAGGCGAAGCTTTGGATTTACTGGTCCATCTACGTCTTAACTCTCACCTATGGCCATGAGCTCTGGGTAGTGACCGAAAGTATGAGATCGCGGATACAAACGGTGGAAATGAATTTCCTCCATGGGGTGGCTGGGCTCAGCCTCAGAGACTGGCTGAGGAGCTCAGATATCCAGAGGGAGCTCGAAGTAGAGCCGCTGCTCCTTCACGTCAAAAGGGTCAGTTGAGGTGGTTCAGGCATCTGACTAGGATGCCTCCTGGGTGCCTCCTGCTGGAGGTGTTCCGGGCACATCCCACTGGTAGGAGACCCAGAACACGCTGGAGGGATTAGGCTACATATCTCATCTGGCCTGGGAACGTCTTGGGGTCCCCCAGGAGGAGCTGGAAAGTGTTGCTGGGGAGAGGGATGTCTGGGGTGCTTTGCTTGGCCTGACGCCCCCGCCACCCAGCCCCAGATAAGCAGATGAAAATGCATAGATGGATGGATGATGGATGTTTTTGTTGTTCCTGCTGCACGATTATCAACTTCATAGCCAAGCTATAAAATTTAAAAAATCTTTTTTTTTTCGACTGCACTTCTTTATTTTACCCTCAGTTTTTATTCTAAAATATATTAACATATGTTTTTCTTTGCATGCAAATGTTAGTATTGACCTTAATCAAATTTGTTTTATTTTGTAAAGCCATGCGTAAAGTACTGTTTACAAAGTATATAACAGTGTGTTGTTGACTGATTGGCCTCTTACAAATTATTACCAGTAAACCCCCAAATATGAAAGTTATTGTAGCTACCAGCTATTAATTTAATGTGATTTCATAAACATGACAAAATGATTTGGAATTCAGTCAGAGAGCTGGTGGCAAAAAATGTTTTCTTTCTGCAGTGTTTGAACTTATGACAGCAGTGTTGTTGATGAGGAAAATGAGGTTTCACTGGGTGACAAATTACAAGGCTTGTCAGTGTGGTGGCTTTCAGACACATCAGCTGTGATTTTCCTCTTCCTCCACTCCAGCTCTACTTTCATAAGCACAGTCTTTCACTACATCCCAAACTGTAATCAGAGCAGGCTTTCCACTGAAGTAAAGTCAGTGAACTGCTGAGCTGAGAACACACACACACACACAAATGGAGAGAGCTATAGAGGGACATAATACAGGAATGTAAAAAGTTCTTATATTATTTGTCCATAGTGTGAAATGATCATACAGTCTGCATGGAAGTCAAAACATCATGGCAGTAATCATATATTACTTAATTCTTGTAGCACTTTTCAATTATTATTAAGCCGCTCCGTTACATAAACTTGATGACCAAAAATATGTGGACACCCCAACATTACACCCATATGTAATTTTTAAACATGCAATTCCAAAATCATGCACATTACTAATGTGCTCTAACAGTTTCTGCTCATCTGGTTTCAGGCTTTGCTTCAGATTTTAAACCTGGCTGCAGGGATTTGTTGTGATTCAACAACAAGAGCATCACTGAGGTTCAATACTGATGTCAGGTGATCAGGTCTCGCTCACAGTCAGTGTTTTGATTCATTCAAAGGGTGTTAGACGGGGTTGAGGTTGGGACTCTGTGCAGGTCAGTCAAGTGCTTTCACACCAAACTGGAAAACGTGGCTAAACAAAATTGGTAATTTCTAAAGGTGATTTACATAACCCAAAGAAAGCAATACAGCAAGTACAATAATAATAAAGATAACAGTATGAGGATAAGAGTTGTCCTCATACTTTTCGCCATATAGAGCATGTGTGTATACTAATTATGATAGGTAGGCCTAACGCTTCTCAAAATGTGATAAATCACCACTTTTTATAATAATACAAACAAGACAAGAATTAAATAGCAATATGGTAAAGAACATCCTTTACAATAAAAGACTGTGAAAGCAGAAAACATGCAAAAGAAGAAGATACATCATCATATAGATAATCATGTGTCACAGGCAGGTTATTGCCCAGCTTTGGTCCTAACAACAAATATTGTTTTATTTTGGTCTTTAGTGCATTCTTGGGACAAGGAAGGGCCCTGTGACTCATTTCTCTGCAGCTGTCTCTGAAGGACTTCAAAAGGCACAAATGTATTCTGGCACTGAGACGAGACACACAGTGTCCCTCTTTTCCCACCTTATCCTAGACAGTGCTTCTGTACTCCCCTACTCCACTGTACTCTATTCCATTTGCTCCATTCTCTACGCTGCTGAACTGTGCTTTTGTCCATAGCAGTTTGCAATATACACTGCTATTACTGTTACTATTTTCTATTTGATTCTATTCATTAAAAAGTAAAGCAAGTAAAAATCATGTTTTCACCTTTGAAGAATTGAGACCCATATGTCCCACATATTTTTAAATGTGAAATGGTTGTCATGTGATAAAGTCACACATGATGTTCATTAATTCATCACATGTGAAATGCAGTTTCATATATGATATTACACGTGTTTTCATTTCAACTGTGACATATCTGAAATTCTGTTGAATTCTATTCTGTTGATGGTGTGTTAGTCAGTTTATTATTATTATCATTATTATTATTACTATGGATGCACAATAATATTGTTACATCTTGGGTATCAGCCGATATTGGCTTTAAAATTAACTGGCCAACATGCTTTTTCTTATTTTGCACAGTGAATGGATATTACATACGTTGAAAAGCGCTCTGTTTCATGTCTCCATCTGCGAGTGGGCCGTCACAATAAGAGTATGCATGTATAATATGATGTTAATTCCACTACAAAAGAGACTTGATGATCACTGTTAGGTGGGGGAGAAAAAGTGGATATATCAAAAAGTGAAGACATCAGTATCGATATTGGTTATTGGCCAAATAAGTTGTTATATGTCAGCATACTGGATATCGGCAAAAAAACCAATATTATGCATCCCTAATTATTAACCTTATATACACACGATTAGTGTAGGAAAAGGAGACAGACTGTGGGACTTGAATCTACTCTGTGCACACAGTTACAGAAAATAATTTCATAGATCCATAGATGCACACCACTGTCTGAATTATATTCTAGCATATGATAGGTAGGGCAATACTGTAAAATAGATATAAATAATATGATTATCATGGGAATGACTATTTGTGCTTTGTATATACATTTACACACAAGACGCCTTTGATGAATTAACACTGAGGATAATGACTGAGTATATGCATTCACTGTTCATCTCATTCAT
Organism: Epinephelus fuscoguttatus; assembly: GCF_011397635.1. Taxonomy (NCBI): domain Eukaryota; kingdom Metazoa; phylum Chordata; class Actinopteri; order Perciformes; family Serranidae; genus Epinephelus; species Epinephelus fuscoguttatus. Next base: position 5,838,682 of record NC_064757.1, read on the forward strand.
CACTCACAAGAGATTCATATCAGTGGTATGACTGTGGTGCAACCTTTAACCAAGTCAAGTATTTAAGCTACAGCTGTATAATCAAAATCCCAGATGTTATATTGCTGTACCAACAAGTCCTACTGTATAATAAGTTGTTTGTCCATCCCTCCTGATAACCACCTATATGACTGCTACAAAACAACTCATAAAAATTCCTATGTAGTGAAGTTCAGGAAGTCAAATTACTTATTTAGGAAAATTCTATCATGGGTCAAAGAATTCAACATTATCTGTTGGTGGGAGAAGTATTCATATCTTTTACTTTGGTAAAACTAGCAACACTAAATTGTAAAAAATACTCTGTTACAAGTTAAAGTCCTGTGTTCAAACTCTTACTCAAGTAAAAGTACAAAAGTATCAGTGTCAAAATATACTTTAAATATGGAAAGTAAAAGAAGTAATTATACAGAATGGCCCATTTCAGAATAATAGCCTATATATTATATTGTTGGATTATAATGATTGATGCCTTAGTGTGTTCATCACAAAAGCAAAAGGTGGAGCTTACTTTTTAGACTGCTACTATATGTACAGCACTTGAGTAAATGTACTTAGTTACATTCCATCACTGGGTAGGAGACTGGAGACAAATCGGGGTATACAATGTTTGTCTTAGTGACCCTGACCTCTATGAATATAATATCATGTTATACAATTCTGCTAAACCCTGTATTTATGACATAACCCTATCTATCTATCTATCTATCTATCTATCTATCTATCTATCTATCTATCTAGTTCTGTAATACTTATTAGAACATAACTAGCGTTGATGTTTTTATGGCTGCACCTTGAAAATATTGTAGAAGCACACATTTCCTTTGATAGTCTAATACATGCTTATGTGTTTAATAACACACAGCTGGACATGTCTCAAAAAAGGAACTGTGGTGGAGGCGTATAAGGGCTCTGAATGCAGGCTACTCCATTCTCTTTAAAAAAAGAAAAAAAGAAAGAAATCATAACAATAAAAAATAAAAACCTATTCATAAAGACTGCTCGAGGTGTCCTCTGCTGCTGCTGCTGTGTGTGTTTATGGCGTGAGTAGGTTACTAACACAAGAGGGCGTGTTGGTGTGTGTCAGAGCTGCTCCTGCGGGTCCTGGCCTGTCGCCGCTCTGATTTAGGGCTCACACCATCAGCTGCTCTCTGCTGAAAAAAAAAGAAAAAAAATGTTTTAGTGGAAATGTTTTAGTGATGTTTTTTGTTAGGTTTGAGGATTACAGGTTTCGCTTAGATTTAACATCATTTTAGGTTTTCTCCCATAAAATTCAGGTGTTTCCATTCAAAATGATCTCTCAAAAATGCTCATAACAAGGCTGTTTTATGAGTTGCTAAAAAGTAAACATTCTGAGGATACACAGATTTTATCTGACATGAGCTCAGGGCACTATTTAACCATACAGTAACACCTACAATAGTCCAAAGACAAAGGCATTTGTGTAAAAATATGTGTATTATAAATCTGGTGCAATACGCCATGTCTTCAGGGTTTAACTGTTAATCGAGTCCAATACCAATTCATACGAGCTTGGTTAATATGCCAAAGATTGTTTCCTTCATGACCCTCTGTATGTCCAATTCAAATTGAAAGTTAAAAAAAGAGATGGAGTGCGTGTTTCCTTTAGGGCAAACACTCAGCTGACCATGTAAACAAGAGTCCACTCAGCACCAACAGCACACTAAAAATAAGAGAAAAAATTAACAGACCAGAAAAGAGCAAAGCAAAGCTGGAAAACAAATGATATGCAGTAATAAGTGTGCCAATGTGTGTGTGTGCGCGTGTGTCTGTGTGTGTGGTTAGTGCTGGTCAGGGTCTGCAGAGCCAATCAGCTGCTCATGCAGATGACGTGCCGCTGTCCTACGTCAGCCCCGCCGCTTGTCAGGATCAGAGCTCCACACACACCGACAACAAACACATACACACACTCCCTCTCCGAGCCGGACAGCACAGCCCCTGGCCCGGCAGCCCGGCAGTGGAGGACACATCCAGGCTTCCAGGCGCCGCAGCCCGCTGTGACAGTGGACCTAACATCGCCTTACTTTGTGGACATGGGAGACATGGGGGATCCGCCGAAAAGTAAGACACTTGTTCGGTGTTGGGATGCGGTTCTGGAACTAAGCTGATGACAAGTTGAGAGTTGGTTTTGGTGTGTTGCGGTGCCTGTCGACACAAGTGGCTTGTTTAAGTATTTGGTGTCATGAAACAATTAATTTTGAGGTGTCAGTGAAGCTTAAAGTCAGCGGATGTTACCTGTAGACTTTTTTTTAATGCAAACTATCAAAAAAACAATAGCTCATATAGGCCTATTTTTTAATAATAATCACACCAACAATTAAAGTAATAACATTAATAATATCAAGAACTATTTAAAGGCCATTATTAGATGAGTGTGTGTTATTCAGCGGAGAGTTGTGAAGTGTGTGTGATGTGTTTTACTCGTGCTGGTCTTCCAGAGAAGCGGCTGGTATCTCTGTGCGTGGGCTGCGGGAACCAAATCCATGACCAGTACATCCTGCGGGTCTCCCCGGACCTGGAGTGGCACGCCGCCTGTCTCAAATGTGCCGAATGCAGCCAGTACCTGGACGAATCCTGCACGTGCTTCGTCCGGGACGGAAAGACTTACTGTAAACGGGACTACATCAGGTAGGACGGCCGGGACGGGACGGGATGACCCTCTACACACTCCAAGAGCTGGAACTACACGGCGATTGGAATTATTATTTTTGAAAAAATATATTTTACAATATTAGGTTGAGAATAATCGGGCCGATTTAAATGACATGGAGCAGTGATTTGACTGCGTTAAAATGATTTTTTTGAACATTGTGATAATTTTTACTGCTTCAGCAACTTGTAGACCGTGCGTGTTTGTACGAAATGTCAGCATTTCATTCTCTCACACTGTCTCATCAGATGCATTTTAAAAGCCTTGCACATCAGGCCCACATAAGTCATTTATTAATCAATGGTTCCGATCAGACTGCTGCGGTGCGCAGAGTGTTGCTTTGTGATGGACCTGACAGAAAAACGTAAAAACATCATTGTGCTATTTTCATTATACACCCTATAAATTATAACTAATTTGGCGTGGTTACACGTGAACAGTTATTCGATTAAAACTTGAACAGGCCCTCAGTTATTGTCTAACACTCACAACATGACTATCAAAGATATGAGTCACATTGCAGATAAAAGTGTAAACTAGAAAAAAAAACAAAAGTTCATTTTCTCGAGGCATATCATGAACAAATTCTCGTGTAATATGACTACTACCAGTATGATAATAATAATAATAATAATAATAATAATGATAATAATAAAAACAATGATAATAATAACAATAAATGAGCACATTGTCTTACAAAATAGGCCTACCGGAAATAGTGTATACCAATGTTTGATTATATTATTAAAAACGTCAACACATTATTGTTATTATTATTATTATTATTATTATTATTATTATTATTATTATTGTTAATATCATTATAAAAAAATACCGATCGTATTATTTTGGTGATCCTGTAGGCTATATTTTTTTACCTGCCTGCAGTCAAACTGATCGGACCGTTCGCGCGCACGTGTGTGTGTGTGTGTGTGTGTGTGTATGTCCCGCAGGTTGTACGGGATTAAATGCGCTAAATGCAACATCGGCTTCAGCAAGAACGATTTTGTGATGAGGGCCCGCTCCAAAGTCTACCACATCGAGTGTTTCCGCTGCGTGGCGTGCAGCCGGCAGCTCATCCCGGGGGACGAGTTCGCTCTGCGGGAGGACGGGCTCTTCTGCCGGGCCGATCACGACGTGGTGGAACGGGCCAGCCTGGGCCCTGGAGACCCGCTCAGCCCGCTGCACCCCGCCAGACCGCTGCAGATGGCAGGTAAAGTCCCGGGGAGTGGGAGACAGGACGTGAGGACTGTAGTCTAACACTGCTGGGAAACATGTAGGCTTCTTGCTGTCGGGTGACATACTGCCTGTGACTTTTTTGTGAAGTTCCGAAGTCTTTTTCGATCAGTGGATTTTGGCCAGGTGTTCCTTAAATATAAACGGATTCTCCGGGTTGACACTCCATAAGACACCGCAGTGTGATGTTTCATGTTCGGTGAACTGCACCTCTTGTATTTCACAATGCCAGTTGAGTTGTCTCTGTGCGCACTATCCTACAGACTCAGAGCTTAATGTCAGAGTGATTTACTAGCCAGGTTTGATCTCTACTTTAATGTAGCTAAATGTCATGCAGTCACAAGGAAGCTGCTCCCGATGCCATAACTAACAAGTGGGGCTTTTCCCGTTTTCTTATTTGACTCTTAGGTGGACTGGTTCTGGTTACTCCATAGGTTTTGCCTTTTACATTTTCTTCCTGCATACCACTGTGCAGTCAGCCCAGACTCGGTAGATTAGATACAGTGGGCGCTGCTGTCAGAAATACACCAAGTTATCACTGCTGGAGGAGGAGGGCGAAACATGGCTGTGGGTCCGGGATGCGTTTGCACTTAATGCTGTGCGGTGCTCTGTATGTCTGAAAGGCTGGAGGTTTTCTCTAAAAAAGAATGGTTTGCTGTATCGCCGCCGTGCCCTGGTGCTTTTAAATGGATATTTTGACCTTGGATCAGATGAGTCAATCAGATCCGCTCTGCTCTCCTACATTTAAACCTAATATGCAGTGGAGCCTGGAACTCCCGAGCCTCCGAAATATGGGTATATTTAGAGGTAGTTCACCAGGAGACTATTTTGAGCAGAATGGCCAAACGTAGGCTAGAACAATTACGCAAAACCTTGACTCTGATCTTCAGCAAGCTATAACGTCAGCAGCGTTGTGTTTGTGAAGTAGACTAAGCCAGAGGAGTTTCTATCCGGATGATTAAAACAGACGCATGGCCTTTTAATTAAGTTGTGCATCATGTGTTGGAACATGCGTGGCCACAGAGGGAAAAGACTTCATAAAACTTATACCCCCCCTCTTACTTATCCGTCCACACAATTTCATACCTTTCTGTGGGACAAACAGATAAACTGATTGTGTCCTCCCTGGGCCCTTTTCCCGTCCTTTCCCAACAGCAGAACCAATCTCGGCCCGGCAGCCCGCGCTGCGGCCTCACGTCCACAAACAGCCGGAGAAGACCACCCGGGTCCGGACGGTGCTAAACGAGAAGCAGTTGCACACACTGCGGACTTGCTACAACGCCAACCCGAGGCCCGACGCCCTTATGAAGGAGCAGCTGGTGGAGATGACCGGCCTCAGCCCGCGGGTGATCCGGGTCTGGTTCCAGAACAAGCGGTGCAAGGACAAGAAGAGGAGCCTGCTGATGAAGCAGCTGCAGCAGCAGCAGCCCAATGACAAGACGGTAAGAGGACAGAGCAGCTGGATAACCTTTCATATTGACAGTGCTGAAATGTGCATGGGATTTATTTAGGAACTTCTGCAGGATTTTCCTTTGAGCAGAGACAGATCTTAAATGTTGCAGCTCTGTCTGCGTTTACATTATTAATGAGGATGTTTAACCCCGGAGTAAACTGAAGGTAGCCTCTATTTAAGCGGCATGACCAATATGTTTTGTAGTCAAGTCCATTTTATTCATAAAGCCATGTAACGGCCCTAAGGTTTATGTTGCAGGATGTGTGCGCAAACTGATGAATGATAGAGGCCTTGAGCTGCTGTAAGAGCAGGAGTGTTATATGGACGAGCTCATACAGGGCGCTGAGGTCAAAGACAGAAAGCACACAGAAACTTTTCACTACACACACAAACATATTAATCTGTTTATTGTGTGCTCTCTTATTGATGGTTCTGCTGATTGACTGGTGGATTAATTTCAGACGCCCCCCCCCACCCCCACCTCCACCCTTCCTTCCAACGTGCACACACACCACCACCACACCCAGCTACCCACACCCCATCATCTGTAATAACCCGCACTGAAAGATGTGTACACTGGGTGCTTACCACGACACACTCTCTAACAGAACATCCAGGGAATGACGGGCACCCCGATGGTGGCTGCCAGTCCAGAGCGGCACGACGGCGGCATCCAGGCCAACCCGGTTGAGGTGCAGAGCTACCAGCCGCCCTGGAAGGTCCTGAGCGACTTCGCCCTGCAGAGCGACATCGACCAGCCGGCCTTCCAACAACTGGTTCGTCCTTTTTACTTTCGGCTCTCATGCTTGAAATGTAGGCGATTTATTTATTTGCAATATTCAATTTCAGGTCTAAATATTTGACACTCCTCCATGCAGAAAATTCCAATCTCATCTGTGTGAAAAAGGGATATTTTTAAATGGCAAATTGAACATACAAATATGTGCCATGTGCATAACGTTTCTCTCCCATCCTCTGATAGGATTCTTTATTTAAACTAATATACAGAATAAATTTAGCTGACAATCCTCAAACAGAGTTTTCTCCACGGACCTTTGTTATTCAAATTCATAATGTTGCCGTGGACACTGAGATGCGCATCTTCACTTCAGGCATCAGGACAGGATGTTGTCACGTTGCTGGAGGTGTTGACTTAGTTTTTCATCATTTATTTTAATATTTGGTTTTTTTTTTTTTTTTACCTTCAAGGAAATATGATCACTCTTTTGGCAGAACAGAACAACAGGAACGATGCTTGTTTTAATTACTACCGGTCCAGGTTGGGAGTTTTGAGCGGCCTCATAACGGCCTCCACACTGATGTCAGTCACCTCAGCTTGTTTCTGTTAAATTCATATTATTTGATACTGGACGGCTGTTTAAGATTTGGTTTGGATTCTCTTGGAAAAACCACCTGTCCCGCCAGGGATGCTCCACAAACGCAGGACCACCGATGGAATAAAACCTTTGGAGATCCAAAGATTCATTCAATTGGTTTATTTCGTTTGGAGTGACGCACCACAGACAGCATGACACCATGTGCTGAAAACTGCTAAAATGAGCTGGATTATTAACATTTTTGACATGAATAGGAATGTGACGCGCAATTCATCCGTTCTGAAAGATGAGCAGACTTTAGACCCTAGTGACATAGTTTCATTTATGAACTGAGTGCTTTTTGTTGTAGACCAGGGTAGACATGGATAAGTACAAATAGCTATAAATGATATAATAAGACATCACACCCAGCAGACCCTGGAGCTCAGATGATGGCCCGCAACCATGGTGTTTATTTTTATTTCTTTCTTTTTTAAAATAAATTTACAATACATCACTTATAGGTTTGTTGAAGAAGTCTGAATTTGTGTTTTCCAACCTTCCACACAGCCGCTGCTCTTCCCTTTATTTGCTATACAGTTATTACGCAGACACTTTAATCCGTAGCCTAATAAAAAAAGATCATTTATCAGATCGAGCATCAAGTCTGCTTTTCTTGTTGTGGTCTGAATTAGATTACAGTCCCGATGTAGTGTTGTACAAACCAATCTACAATGAATCTACAATTAGGCTAATAACAAAAAATCATTGTCAATCAAAGTGACACCTATGAGGTGTGTGTTGTTCACTGTGATGGATGGGCCTAAACTCAAACTATTTGTAAATTTCTTGTCATTTGTAAATAGGCTATACCCAGAATAAATGCTTTGGACGGACTGGACTATAATGTAAATGGACTAAAACATGCGTGTATCCATGTCATCTGCCAGCTTTTGGTCTGTGCCCCCACATAATTTGCGTTTCATTCTGGCACACCCCCTGTGGTGTACCCAGATGTGTCTGACCGCTGCTTGATGCTTGATGTGTCCCCGCAGGTCAGTTTCTCGGAGGGAGGACCGGGTTCGAACTCTACGGGCAGCGAGGTAGCGTCCATGTCGTCTCAGCTTCCAGACACGCCGAACAGCATGGTATCCAGCCCCATCGAGGCCTGAGCAGCCGCCGCGTGGACGGACTGAACGGACTGAACTGAACACACAGACCCCCCAACCCCCCTGCCCTCCCCCATCCCACCCTCCCCTCGACTGCACCAACAACCCCCCTGGTTGTATTTTGACACTGTGAAGACAATCATGGGATTTTACCACAGCCACACATTCTTATGTCCATCCAGCAGAGACAGACGGATGCGTCATCATGGCCGGTGCTGCACGTTCACACGCCTGGTTACAGTTGCCAAAACGAGAAGACATGACTCCATCGATACATGGGACCTCTGAGTAGGAGACTAATCTAAATCCTATACTTGCGAAATGCTGTGCGCTACTTTGAATAGAAAACTGGTGTTTTCTTTTTCTTTTTTTATAATTCGATCCACGCACCTCATCATATAATAGACCATTCGGATGGGAACAGCACTGCTTTTCTTCATTTAATTACACGATTTCCCTCATGATCCGAAAGCATTTGCAACAAGGTATACCTCTATTTTGCCACAAGCTTCGTGGGACATTTGTGTGAATCAGTGTCCGTCCGAGAATATTTTTTTTCTTTCCCAAAGATGTGTATAATTAATCATAAGTTAAAAATACCGTTAGCTCTGGAAGAAAATGTTTCGTTTGTTCCCGTGCAACAAAATTATTTATTATTTATTGTCGACAAATTTGCCACCTTTTGTGTAACTTTCTTAACTGAAGTAAAAAGAAACAAAAAAGACTGGAGTTTGGTCTGTCGGTTTCTATCACAGTTTAATGTTTTGAGTTATTATTATTTCTTAAATCATTTACAAAAGAGGACAGTTTGACTATCATTAATTGTTTTTCCCTCTCATTGTGAACATTCACACATGAGGCGGAACATCAGATCTATTAAATGGCTTGATGGATATGCTGTGGTTAATTGGGTGTCATGTTGGTGCAGATGCTGTCTCAGTTTACCTGCTGGCTGACTACCTGCTTTACAACAAACTCCACTGCAGAAACATCTCCGTCTTAACAAAACTTAAAATCGCCTAAAATCGAATTTTCTTGAAACAAAGTGATCAAATATGACAGTGAAATTCGATGATATTAAGTTGATGAGTTCCTCTCATGGACTATATTTTGAAATGTCATTATCTTGATTTGCCACCATTCGTCCTTATGATTACAGAACAGAAATGTTGTTTTAGAATATTCTAACACAATGGAAACTGCTCTGGGAACAAGTACAATAATTTTAAAACAATGGCAACATTTTTTCTGTTTTCAGTACAATCTGAAATGAAATGACTTCAGATATTCCTGGCTCTGTGGCTTTTTGCCATCAAACAGCTGATGTAAGTAGAAATATCAAACATGACAATTATTAGTAAAATATAGTCTGAGTTTAGGATTTAAATTAAGTGTGACCTTTCTGTCCCCAGGAATAATATACACTGTAAAAAAATATCCAACTTTTAAAAATGAAGTGCACAATTTCCATGCATCTTTTTAAGTAGTTTCAATGCTGGCTTTACTGAGTCAATCCTATGAGTTTTTATAATCCGACAAACTCTGTTAGTTTAGTGCAATTAACACGGTTTAACTTGACCTCAAACAATTAAGTTAAACCAACTTAATATTTATCTAAAAGTTGTGGTGATGTTTATGGGTCAAATTATTTTAATTAACATATTCTAACTTATTTATTTCAATTCCACCCTACTCAAAAATATTAATTTTAAACATTTTTATGATGAAAACTTATTTATTTTAAGAATTATCCACAGACACCATATTTTTGTGAGTGTTGCTGGGATTACGATTTTTATTTCAAAGTTTTGTCAGAAGGTGCTGTTTTGTTTCTTTAGCTATAAAATAGAAGAATATTTGACAATTAGCATATTCAAATTTGGCTCCTCTGATCCTCAGTGTAATGTTAACCATAAGTGCCACAACCATTTTTTCTTTTGCTTTATGTTTTATCAGGTAATGTTTCAATATGTGTCAAAAAGCAGGTTTTGAACAGTGTTTCAATTTGTTGGTGTGTGTGACTATGTGCGCTGACAGATTTATAGGATTAACAGTCCTCATCCCAAGCGTTCAAAATACGTCATTAATTTGAATGCAGAAGCTGCAAGTTTGGGATTGTTCATTGAAATATGGTGAAAAAAACCTCAGAGTGACATGACTTGATTTCATTCTGTCAGTGAATCCCTTTCACTGTTGCTCTGTTTAATGCTGCCTGATTCATTCCACAGCGCGTCAGTCTACCTCCTGTCCTGGGAGCTTCTGTGCAGCAACATGTCTGTAGCTTCCATGCATCTTACCTGGAACTGACTTTATAACCAAAGATGACTAAGTGTGTTAGAATTGTTGGACTTATTGATTAGTTGATCTAATTGGGAAAAAAAAACAAACTGTCAAATTGTGTCTGCAGATATGCACTCATGAAGGGAATCTTACAATCTAGCACATATTACAGACCAAATTATATTTGTAAATACTTAGAGCAACACAAATTACCCACATATGTCATAGTTGTTTCAAGAATTTCCTCCCTTCCCAGAATTGAGCAAGTGAGGCTTTTAAAAAGGAACACCAGGAAATAAGCTGTTTTCGTCATGTTATCTTTACTGCAGCTGATGATAAAATACAAATTCCATTGTGTTGCAGAAAAAACAAGACTATTAAGATTACAGACATTTTTTAATTATTTTAATTTCTTTAAATATAATGTGTTTTTAAAATTAGTCGATGAAGAAAAGCCGATGTGCTGCTTACAGCGCTGCTGCTTCCTTTAAGAGAAAGATAGGTTAGTGAGGTCACAGAGGCATCAAGGGGAGAACAACGGAGGACAAGCTTACAGACAGCAAAGCATTTTCTACAAAGTCAAACATGAGGATGCAACAGTCATTTACTGCAGTCTATTCAGTGTCACTGCTCTGTGTTGGAAACAACGGCTAAAACTGAAAACATGTTTGAATCCAGCTTGAGTCTGACTGCAAAAAACGACTGAGGCTGTCTCCCACTGCTTCCGGAATAGTGTTCCATCCTCTTTAAATCTCGCATTGTCTTTGTGATTTCCTTGGTATTTGCTACAATAACATGTCCAACTGTGACTGAAACCAAGTTGGCAAATTCCCAGGAGTCTGCCTGTGTTCAGGGAGCTTTATATCTTAGATGTTTTAGTAGAAAATAGAAGGAGAAGAACTTGTCTAGTTTACTAGTGTTAGGGTGCTGGTGTTCTGAATGGGAGTGTGGCTCAGGAGGAAGAGTGGTCATCTGCCATTTGGAAGGCTGATGGTTTGAGCCCCTGCAGTCTACATGTTGAAGTGTCCTTGGGCAAGATACTGATCCCTAAATCATGAGCACATGTGAATTCACTGAGCAGGTGGCACCTTGTATGGTAGCGTCAGCCCCCCCATGGGTGTAGCACCAAAGTCTGAGCCCTGTGCATCAGCAGTCTCTGTGGCCCCCTGCTCTACATTCTCTTGATCCATGTCTCTCTTGCACACCTTTAAAAAATTTTCGCACAAGTCCATTTGTGTTCTTTTCCTTTTCTTTCCTTTCCTTTTTTTGGAACCTAAATTTATCTTTCTTGGGAGAAGACATGACAGTGTGCATTAGTATTTCAGCAGCATAAAAAGTCACTCACTCAGCTCTGCATTTAGAGACGAATCTAGTGCAGGGGCAAATTGAACTATTTTGCCCCTTTACATGGTGAGAGGGGCCTCAGAGAGCTTCCACTATTTTTTCAAATACAAAATTCAGTCTTACAACCAATTTATTCAGCAAATTTAGTTGTGGCACTAATTTGTAAGAAATAAAAAATTGCAAACAAAACCAAGGCTTTTGAGGGCCCCTCTCCCGGCCTGGGTAATAAGTCCCACTTCTCCCCCCACTATAATGCCCTTGCAGCCACCAGCATATGAATTTGTGTGAATGAAGAGCAAAACACTACATAAATACAGTTTACCATTTACTGTACGTAACCTGTGCAAAATAATAAAATGACTAAAGTAAATGTCCCTCATAGCAGGAACATTAATGTATAATATATGGATAAAGGATACATGTTTTTGATGTAGATGTCAAGTGTACAAAAGTAGGCTTCAAAAAATTCAATAGAAAAGATGTCACTAATTGGAAGTAAGAGTTAATGTGATGTTAAGAGTAAATGTTTGTGGAAGATTTGATTCCAGCTGTGAAGGCAAATGAAATGTCGTGTTGAAAGTTAGTGTGTGACCATGAATCGAGGCACTCAGTGATATCACCAGTAGTACCATCTGTAGTTTTAGTGTGATTTGCACTGCAGCTAATGACTGAAGTTAGTGATGGAGTTTCCTCTGAGTGAGAGACTTCAGTTTCCCCCCCACAGATTTAGAAGCATATTTCAGCAAGGACATTTTTGCCACTTTTTTTTTTTTTTTTCATTTTGGCTTTTTAAGCTTCTAATCAAAGAGTTGTGCACACCATTTACCAGGCGGTAATAGTATGATATTAAAGTAAAGAAACTCACTATGTGTCAGGACTGGCATCTACCTGCCAGATTCAATCACTGCTGTTGAGTATCTCCATAAGATATCTAATTGTTTTTGTTGCTGATTTACAGACCAGATCACCAACTCTGCCACAGCTATGCAATGAATCTGAATCACTGCATAACATCATCATCAAAGAATTAAAAAGTGACAAAGTTTTGAGCGAGTACAAAACACATTTGTACAATTGATGTTCAAGACAAGATTTAAGAAAAATGCTGGAACAGACAGGAACGCTCAGGATGAGTTGAGAGTGAGCGAGGACAGAGGGCTTTATCTTCGTACAAGTGTATTGCTTCTGGCATTTTCGCTACATTCAGGAAAATGCCACACACTGCGCCTGTCTGTCTGGTATTTCCATGTCTCGCCATCCAAAGAGATGCAGTGGGGGAGTGTCACTAGCAATCCACCAATGCACTGTAATTTTGGTGTCAAGATTCACTGTATTTTGCACCTTCTGTCTTCTGCTGCGGGCTGCTCGACAGAACGCCGCACAGTGCACCTGTGCACCCACATAGGATGCTTTTCTTGTCTGTTTCACTTTTGCTCTACACTTTCCAGCCAGTAAAAACATCTACATGTACCCAAAGGATGCATTTTTCTCCAATTGTAGCAATAATTTCAAAAAGCAGAGGAAAGATAAATGTCTTATTCTCAGCAGCAGCTGTCATCCACAACAACTTCCATGCTGTAGGTCTTGTCTTCAGTTTATCGTCTCCTCATATAGCCATTTAAAGGTTGGCTATATGGCTATATAGGAAATATCATGATTTGGGTGAAAATATGCACCTTATTCAGGTTTGCACATGACTTAAGAGGGTAATAAGCCCTTCCTGTGAGGCAGCCATTCTTCCTGTTGATTTCATCGCCTAATGTAAATGAACTTGCAAAGGCTTGAATGAAATAAAGTGAACATTATTGCTGCTATTATTCAATGGAATCAAATTCAAAGTCATGTTCTCAGACATGGAAGTCTACAGACAGAGCAACAATAATTGACAGTTTGAGATGAGAACGCATTGGAAATCTTTTAGGGCCCTGACCAACCAAGCTGACAGTTGGCCATTGGTGAGATTCAATGACCCTATTTTGCTGTGTGTCCTACAATTTTGGCACCAGTCGGCCCTTGTAGGCTTGTATTTCAAATTTTTTTCAAGTTCATCATGTTGAATTGACATCAGGGCCTGCAGAGCCCACTGGTGAGAGAAATCCCTCTGATTAGCAGTTCAGCTCAGCACTTGAGAAGAGAAAAAGAAGTGAGAGAAGCAAACAAATGGCTAAAGTCAAGAGGGATGAGATAAAAAAAACTTGTTATATGAGGCAAATTTTATTTCTTCAGCATAAATTATTCCGAGTGTGTTGTGTTATTGTTTGCTGGCACACAGTAAATATCCTTTGTTCTTTCTACATTGGATTGTGTTTCTAATGTGCTAAGTGGTCAACTAGCCAACATATCCTGACAGAATGGTTTGTTTGATATCCTACGAATGCCATATCAATGACATCACATCCTTAATGTAAAGTAATGTAATTAATCTACACATGGTTCTGAATATCTCCCGGGGCAAGTCAATGTTTTTGTGACCCATCCACAACCCCAACCTGCGTCCTTAATGACCGCTCAGTACTACTTCCTTGTTTACTCCTGTCAGTGCATTGGTTACCTTATCACCAAAATGTGTGGGTTATGCAGGAACTACTGGCTCATGATTTCATGGGATATTTATGATTTTGGTGCATCACTTTTGGTAGGAAAATGAACAGTTTATGAGATCACCCTGGATTAGCATCTTAAATCCATCCTGTCAGTCTTAAGGTTTCACCTTTTAAGGCATGATTACAGACTACCACCACCTGCTGCTATGGAAAGTTATTTCCTTTCACACAGGTACACAACGTACCTGCTAGTTGGCCATTGGCTGTAGTCCTTGTGGCATGTTGAAGTGCAACTTTTTGGCCAAGACACAGGTGACATGAAGCGTTGTAACAGTTAGGCTTCATCACCACGAGTTCGTTGATGTCGGTTTAGGCTTTAACACAACAGTCTGCTTTGAAAAAGGGTCAGCAGTAATGCAAAATACACAGCTTGATAACTGGCTAAAAAGGGGGAAAACAGTGATATTATTAATTTGATCAGTTTGTTGAGAAAAAAATAACAGCAGAAAAAAATGCCCCTAAAGCACGTATGCATTTCCTGTGAAACCAGGCTCATGTCATTATAAACAATGATGAAGGAGAAGACATGTTTGCTGAGTTTGTCCAGCCTTCACAGAGTGACTGAGAGAAATGCAGAGGCAGACTGTGTGCCTGCAGTGGTGCCTCTCCTCTGTTGTATGGATGGGGATCTGGGCAGGGGAAGCTAAGAACCAGGACAAAGAGTCCTGATAACATACCCTACAGGTTTGTCTGGCTCCGGGACTGTATTCGGAGCCAATGGAGAGATGGAACAAAAGCAGCACTGTACCTTGGGCAGGCTGAAGGAAACAATTGCGGGCCTCTGGATGAGACTACATTGAATTGGGATGGGAAATGAGCAAGGGAACTAACCCTCCCAGAAATCTGGCGCCTGACTCCCAAAAGCCCACCAGGTTAGTAATGGGAAGTCTGAGACAGTGTCCAATCAAACTTCATGATTGAATACAAGTTGACAGCTTGCATCAGTTCTATTTACCTCCCTCTGCTAATAAATAAAATCATTTTATTGCTAATGTTTGCATTGGGAAGCCAAGGTGAACTAAATTTCCAATCATTCTAAAAGTGCCATAAATGTTCAGTTTTCTATGCATTCGCTATATGGACTATGTAGTCAGTCAACTCACATGTTATATTAATATGTAAATACAGAGTATGAACATTTATTATGCGGCATCTGGCTATTAGGACGTCACTACCCACAGCATTTCCCTTCAACTGCATGAGAGCAGCAGCAGTGATACTGTCACTGAGCAGTGCAGCAGTAGTAGTTCAGGCAGAGCAAAGAGAGATTGGAGCTTGACAGTGTAATTAGACCAAATTTTTGCAAATGCGTTACATATTTGTTTCAAAGAACAAGTACTTGACACAAGAGATAGGAGACCATCAAAGGAAAGTATAATATTAAAGGATCTTTAACTGTGATCTTTAACCCATCAAATAGCTTCTTCATCCTGCAGAATGAAGTGACAGCTCTGGAAGTTAGAAGCAATGGACATGGGGGAGGACTCCCAGGAGTCCAACTTGGATGCCCTGAAGGGACAAGAGCTGTTGCTAGAAGCCCACACTTTACTTATTAGTGCACATTCAGTAAAGCTGAAGAGCTCATGGCCATCTTGGAAAACATGAAAACATGACTAACTTTACACATTAGTGCTGGCACCTAAGTTGGATGTGGTTGTACCAAATCACACTTCTTAAGCCACTGGACCTTTGCCACACCTCTTCTAATACTTTTGTAATAACAACAATACCGGCTGATTATATATTGACACACAGGTTTGTAAAATAAATGCGTAACATGGTGGAGTATTTTATTGCTTTTTTTAACTTCTATCTCTAACCCTAACAAGACTGTTTGGGGAGTCATTGCATAAAAAGAAGAAATATATTAAACATATTTGTGAAAT
The DNA here is from genome assembly GCF_011397635.1 of Epinephelus fuscoguttatus. Taxonomy (NCBI): domain Eukaryota; kingdom Metazoa; phylum Chordata; class Actinopteri; order Perciformes; family Serranidae; genus Epinephelus; species Epinephelus fuscoguttatus. The sequence goes on from NC_064757.1 coordinate 5,854,679, forward strand.
ACACAGTCCAGTTGGCAGAAGAAAATGTTGGCATTGTATGTTTATGCAAAAGACCAGTATGTTACATTTGCACATTTCATACATACAGTATATCAACTACAAATAATGTAGTATATGAGCTGACTTTGGCATGTAGAGGTTGAGGGGATGGTGGATGCATGTGACCAACACATTCTCTCTCCCAACTCGTCACATATCATGGCTTGGTCAGTGGACTTTCATGTCTACATATGACGTGTTAGGTATCCTGGGTGTATCTGTTGTTGACGATCTGGGACGCTACATATATCAATTCACGCTTGTTACATGAATTGTGCCTTTCAAAATACACTTAGGTTTTCACAGGAAATGTACAGTTACTGCTCCATAGATGCATACTTTTTCAAAAATAAACTTAAAGTGTATGTAAAACACCATCATGGTTTGGCTCAACTTCATACAGGATGTGACCACTGGGCTGCTGAGTGAAAGTCCGATGTTTGTTGGACCCATCCACCTTCCCTCCCACCTGTCCTATAAGGTCTTTCCAGCTCCTTAAATTACATTGTTGTCCAGCAGCGTTTCAAACTGACGCCATACTGAGGTGTTATGAACTGATGCCACAGCGCATCATACTGCTGCAAAAGGATGACCTTTTTTGGTCTGTGTCTGATGAGGAAATCAATGACCAAGCAACGGTGTTTGATGACATCAGAATGAGAATGGGTGGGTGTTACTGAGGTGAGATGCCTACTAAGCTGCAGACCACTGTTCAAGATCAACAAACAACAAATGCGGCTGTTTTTTGCGAGTCTCTGCTGAGTTTCCTGCCACCAGCATGGGTGTTCTTCAGAGATGTGTTGCTATTTTTCCAGCGGTGATAGCACCATGTCAAGCAGTTGTGTTTTTAACAGAGGCATTGCTACATTTCCAGTCTGGATTATGCCACCAATACCTGAAATTTTAGCCAAAACACCAAAGATGTTGACTTGAATTAGACCGGAGTCACAAATTTGATAACTTAAGCCTAGACTTGAAAAAATCAAAAAAGATTTGCACCCCAACTTGGACTTCAACACTAATGACTTGTGACTTCACTTGGACTTGACTTAAAGATACTTGATACCTCTCCCCAAGCACAAAGATTAAAAAATATATTTGAAAAAAAAGTGTGCCCTGAATCTATTAAATTCCCTTAATTTCCTGAATCAGCTAACATTAACGCTATTAATTTGCAGCAGTCAGTACTTATTTCCTCTGATCCACTTTCCAACAGCATCCAGTCAAGTTGCAGGAGAGAACCATGAAGAACAAACATTCTGTTACTGAGTTCTAGTTGGAAAAATGATGCCAAAGATAATTTAAACTGTGCACAATAACTACTTGGTAGTCAAATTGCAGTATGCAGATATGCAGGCTGAAAGTTGCAGTCGAAGATTCAGCAACTTAGAACTTTGTTTAACATTTAAAGCTGGTGAGCTAATGTGGGTGCTAATAGTGGTACTGGTTAATATTGCTATATGCTATGAAAGTACAATGTTAGCACTACTTTTCTGTGATTAACTTTAGTCACACTTCTTTTAACAAATAAATACACATTTTAAAATGCATTTATGTTTTTTTGTGAATTTATTATATCATTACACTGTTGTAAAAATGACATTACATTTGATAAAGAGTGTATTATGACTTGTTAGGGACTCAAAACTTAAATTTTAGGACTAAGCAATTTACTTGACTTGTCAGTCTTGACTCCAAAGACTTGAGACTTACTTGTGACTATCAAAACATTGATGTGGTCCCACATCAGCAAAACATTGTCTTTTCCTAACTAGGCTATAACCCATTCTTTTTTGTGCTTAAACCTAACTACACATTAACCATAGCATTGTTTAATCCATGGATTGCAGAAACATAAAATGCCAGCATTTTTTTGGATGACTTTGTTGAAATACATATATTTGCCAACAACAGTTTACCCATGCATCCTCTCATGTCACTCCAAGAAAGAAAGCTAATTAGTACTGTTCCAGAATGCTCCTTTATTCCGATGAAGTGTCAGGATGATCAAAAATAACACTATCTGTGTGTTTGTGTGTGTAAATGACTACACAAATAGCAAAGTAGAACACAGGTACCAAATGCCATGCCAACCCATCTGGTAGTTATGTTTAGACTGTTTAACAGGCTGAATCAGTAACTGACCAACGATTGCTGTCAACCCAACAACAGCACACTACCAAATGACACAAGGAGGTAGAGTGCACTGTACAATCATTGTGATGAGCACATGAACAACTAAACAGTCATGTGTGTGGCTGAGGGGCAGCTCTGATTGGCTTTTCTGAGTGATGTTAATGAGTTAGTTTAATGATTTTACTGTGCTGATTAGTATTACATAAACCATATATATATATATATATGACCAAAACTATATCAAATTGACTGTATGATGTTTGTGTTTTTTCTTTTACTACAATAAACACAAAAAGACCACAGACACATAACATGAAATAATCTCTAAAGCAAAGGCAGCCAACCCAGGAGGAAGACTGTATGTTTATTAGTATGCTATGTTTTCAGATTGTCCAGCAATATAAAGGAATATTGTGTAAGCCTAACTGTCTACATTAGACTAACTCAGATACATCTGTTCACAACATGGCTCGCCTTTTTCTGAATGTTTTTATTAAAGTTTTATCTTGAGGTCTACGTGCTTAGGCTGCTAATAATAAAGCAATTCAGTCATATTTACCAGCAGTAACCAGATGCTGTTCAACTGAGTGCATGTGCAGTGTATTAGAGCCTCCAGTCACCACACAGATAGCATCTGAGAAACCAAGGCAACCCAAATCCAATGTCGTCTGCTGAGACACCAAAAACCACCTGACTGGGCTTCATGGACACCACTGTTTGGATTTGGGATGTGCTACATCCCAGAAAACAGGAATGAATACTGACAAGTATAACAGAGTCTCTGGGCATGTCACACTGTGGAAACACATGGAGATAAGGCAAGAAAGTGGCAGAGTGGTCTTTTAATGGAACAAGTCAATTGGGCACACTTATTTGAGAATTGTTTGAGAGGCAGTGTTTCTATTAGGGCCATGTGTGAGGTGTTAAAGCCAGAGTTGAGGAAAGTACAGATATGCTTTCTTGTTGTCACTCCAAAACAGAGAGACTTGTTAACATCTGAACAGACTCATCACAAAGATATTTATTTTGGGTGAAATTAATTCTTGTCAATCCTAGATCTGAAATTGGTTGAAATGTGATATCCAAGACATTTGGATCTGTTATTGTTAGAAACTAAAATTAGGAACACTGTCTTGTTGTAATATCGAGGTAATGCAACATAGAAAAAATAACTGTCAAACATCCCAGAAACAGATAAGGGTAAAGGATGAGTCTGGTGATATTCTGTATTTTCAGAAGAATAATCAGCTTTAATGGCCAAGTAGTGAGAACCCATACATTTATTGTATTTACCCAGTCTCATTCCAAAGTTGTCAAATACCAGCACTTGGGCAGTGGTTTCCGGCATCAGACACTGACAAAAAAAGCCCTGCTTTCACATCGGCATGATACATAGCCAGTCATCATTGTTGTCAGCGTCAGGGAGAAATGCAGCAGGACAACAATAAAAGTTAAGGGGGCCAAAGTCCAAGGAGGGTGGGCAGGAGAGGTTGTGGCTGGGTCCAACAACCATGGATTTTCACCTGGGAGGCCGGTGTTGTAAAGCCAAGCCCTGCTGTTTTTTTCTATACCCAACCACGTGCATTTAAAGACAAAAAAAGTCAATTTGCAGTGTTGTACTGATGTAGTGTGTTTATTTTAGAAGAGACTGTATGTAAACTGCACAATTCCTGTGAAAACAGAGGTGTATTTTGAAATCAAATAATGCATGTAACAGGCTGACATGGCATCCCAGAATGTCAACAACCAACTTGCACATCAGATGTCGACGTGGTAGGTTGTTTTAGAAGAAGAGAAGAGAAGCGCCAAATGTATAGATCTGCCAATGATAATAGTCCCCCTAACAGATGCAGTTTTGTCACGTTTCAGCAGCTATTTAATAAAGAGTGTCTGGCTGTTTTATGAAAATTAATAAGCCCTTAAGCTAAGTCTTATGGTATTCCAATGAAGAAAACTGAGTATTTGATCTAGTGCCCACAGCAACACGGCAAGTGCTCTGACAAGCAGTGCCGTCCAAAAGGCCACAATGGCGACCCTTACACAATTGCTGCCACCCATACTGGCCCCCTCTGGCAAAAATAATTGGAGGCTGTCTTACTTACTACAGCCTCTTGAAGACTTACTGTCTTCAAGAGGCTGTGGCTGTCTCAATTTTTTTAAAGTATCGGTATCCTATGAAACTAGACAACCCAAGGTATCCACTGGCACCAACCATGTCAGCAAAGCTTGTTGGTCGAGGTAAACCCTGGAGGAACCATTAAATGATTACGTTTTTGATTGATTTTTATTCGTATTTTGTATTTATTGCTTTACCAATAAAGTGGTTTAAATAACACTACGAAGCACATTATTAGGACATTAGACACAAGACCAGAATCTGGGGAACCCCAGGCAAAGAAACCTGTTGAGGCCCTGACAATGGTGCTGACAGTAACACCAACTGTATGACAGTTACAGGGAGCAAGCTGACTGTTCCAATAAATGGTATCCAGCTGTCGTATGGTAGCCAGAAGGGGCCCCATTTGGGGGTGTTTGGGGCAGCAGTGGTGAACTGTTTGGGGCCTTTATAGGAGGTTTAAGGGGGTTTATAATTATCATAGCAAAATGTGGCGATATGAGTGGTCTTCGGGGGCCTCTTTTCCAACATGTTTTTGCAGGGCCCCAAACATTTGCCTCTCCTGATGGTGTGCCCCTGATGCTCTAACAGATGAAAACAAAAACATTTAAATATCCAGGAGTCTATTTGAAAAGCTTTGGAAACACCTAATTCTACTTTAACCCTGCTGGCTGATGTCCAGAGCAGATAGCTCATATTAAAAATTAAACAGAGGTGCACCCTAATCATTATCTTAGGGAGCCAGTGGGCTGAGACTGCCATGCATTAATGCTTTCTGACTCAGTAGGCATCTCCATTATTCCATGTAGCCATGCAGTTATGGAGCAGCAATGACATGGAATCCACTAGATGTGTGAGTTTATATTTGAATGTGTCGCAGACTCACGCTTTATTTCTTTCTGTCTCTCTCTCTGACACACACACACACACACACACACACACACACACTTAGTGCCTTCCTCACTTCACACACTGTCCACTGAAATCCTCAGTGTGATCTTATTTCAGATGCAGATATAATTGAGGACAGTCAGTGTTACATGGCAGAAAATGCACTGACAGACAATCATTAACGTTAATCAATTAATGATTTTCTTTAACAGCACACACTGGCTGTCTTCTAATCTTACCGTCTATTTACACAGGACAAAATTAATATACAATGCCAATGCATCTTTAATGACCCACTTCCTCTCAAAGGGAAGACCCAGTTTTGGAGGTGCCCCAGTTCCACACAGACACTTGCAGGCAGGTTAGGGGGCTCATGAGCGGGAGGTCAGCAGGTCTGAACCTTCATTAGAGGTTCCGCTGAGCAGCATCGGTATCTAGCATCGAAGCCTGGAACTAACTTCTTATGTCCATTTTGACCAAAGCATTCATGTTTACCAAAAACACAAGTCGGGTAAATTATCAAATGCTTAATTTTCTTCATTTTGGTACATTTTATGCACCAATTTGAGCCTTTTCTGCAATTTATGGTATAAATGTCATGTTCCAAATATTGAGGGGAACATGTCCCCCGTGTCCCCCCAGTGATTACCACACAGTTGTGATATAATTAAATAATCATGAGAAGCCGCGGTTTACAGCGACCAGGTAAGGGGCATTGTTAAACACAATGACGAACAACAATAAACCTTGAACTTTAAACATACAACTACTGATCTTCAAACAACATTTGAATACCTTTTTCTGATTTTTTTAATCTCTATCTCAACATTACATAGGCTATTTGTATCACCACACTTACGTGTGTTAGTACTTTACACTGTTAATCTATCCAAATGACAACAATAATAATAATGATAATAATAGCAATAACAAAAATTTTGAATGAAGTTTATACTGATGCACTGTATTTTGTACAGCCTGGTTTGGCAATATGGTATTAATCTTGGTCATGCTAATAAAGATCACTCTGAGTTCGGAGCAATAAAACAAAAACTTTCAGAATTCTTTTTTTTTTTTTTTTTTTTTTTAAACTTGTGCTTTTTGACTTTTTTTCCTCTCCAGATTCTCAATCACTGTCAGTTCTGTGTCTCTCTTAGCTAACTTAAAGGTGCACTATGCAGCATCTATTGATTGCTGCTCCAACACACTGCATATGAAAGTGAAAGCGAAGTCTAGTCTCTCATTTTGTAACAAACTAAGCCTACTTGATGTTTTGCCTCATTATATTTTCAGGGGTTTTTTTTTCAGCACAGTGTCTGCACTTTTTGTAGCTTCCTCTTGAATGCATGCTGCTTACAGTCTGACACCTACTACATTTTTATAAAGTCCCACCTCACCAGTGTCCGAACACAGCAAATTAAGAAGAAAATATAGGCAGATGTCTGTACAGATAAATAAGAGGGATTACTTTTTTATGAACCTATAAATTGTTTTTGAAGGAAAATCCTGCATAAAAGTTCGGCAGGGAACAGGTGAATGTGCATGCTCTCAGCAATCAGCCACACAATGCAGAGTGTTACAGTGGCTGACTCCGAGTCTGGGGCAGCAACAAGCTGCTTGAGCTGTTTGTATTGCTGCTGCTGGAGTACATGGAATGTGACTTTGTGCTCAGTCGAGGCTGAATCTGACTTCCATGCGATTCAGCAGAAGGAGTATCGGCACAGCTCTCCCCTCATATGAATGTGCAAAACAAGGCAGAGTGGCAGCGCTACAAAACAAATCAGGTATGGCTTTAAAGCACTCCAAGTGATGCGCTGTCTGCTAACCTTCATCCTCTGCTACTATCATAGCCTCTCTCTGGGTGAAAACGATAACGCACTTGGCTTTAAAGCACTCAGACGGGCACAACACCTGAGAGTTTTGACCTTCCTTGTTTTGATAGGTTGGATTTATGTGCTCAGGGTCACCACTGAAATTGGCACAACAACACTGGAAACCAAAACAAGCTTGACTGGAAAATCATTGAAAAAGGCTCTTACCTGGTATGCATATCACACCAGGAAACTGATTCTGCCCCCCGTCATTTTAAGCGGTGCAGGACGGTTCTTTTCAGGCAATATTGTTTTGCTCCACAACTTAGGCACTGCTCACAAAGAAAAAAAAACACACCAGTGAGAGTTAACATCAAATCAGTTGCTGATTGGTTTGTCTTTGTTATTATTGTTTTTTATTTAAACAACTTACATTAACACTCAGTTACACAATGCTTGACACAGTGTTAGTAAAAAAAAACAAGACATAACAGTTTTAAAATAACAGACATAACAGTTCCTTTTGAGGATACACATCTTTAAAATCAGCTGACAAATATATAGTTTTATTTTTTTAAATGATCAGTAATTTCTCACAGCAGCTGCACACTGTAGTTTTTAACACATATTCAGACAGAAGGGGAGATGCATTTGTCAA